>NW_009219249.1:0-66710 GCF_000690835.1 Fulmarus glacialis
AACCCCCTCCGATAGCCCTGAGGAGTGTCTCTTCAGTGGAAGAGGGATCAGCTGTTCAGATGTTTATTTCCAATTTTTCCCTAATTCCCGGCACTTGGTTCTGTTTCTGGTGGTGCCAATGATGGCTATCTGTGCAACTACCACGGCTTTCCTTAAAGAGGGGGTTCGTCTTCCCCCTAGCCCTCCTAGGCTCTTGTGTTGGTCATAACTTTCTGGATTGATGGAGTTAGCAAGGATGGTAATAATAACATTGATTTTTTTTAAATTATTTTTTTAAATTCTTTTATCATGACCTGGTTAATAGCTTGATGTATTTGGATCACTATGGGCTCATTCGAGTAATTGAGCTCCTTTTGGGGAATGAAAAGTATTAAATCACTGCATTCCCTTTTGGGAGGATATTTTCTGAGTTAAGCAAGCCTTGCTGGTTTCTGCTCTGTAGACTTGGAAATGAAGATTAAATAATAAATTGGCCATCTCTATGACAACAGAGACACAGCTTTCCTCAAGGAGACATTGTTTCAGAAGGCTTGCCAGGTGGATCACAGATAAGAAACTTGCATAAATTGTATTTTTGGCTCCAACACGTGAAGTATTATTCTTGGTGCCTTTCATAAATGTGTTCAGCTGGCGCAGGCTATTCCACTGCTGGGGCTGCGAGCTTGGGGGACTCCAAGGGCTTTTTGCTGTACAGCCAGATTATGCGGTGCACTTGGGTCTGGAGTAATTAAATTTCCATTTGTATATTTGGGACAGCTGAAAAGGTGAGCTGAGGCAAAGAGGGCTGTTCAGGGCAATTATTATTATGGCGTTCGTAAAAAATAGAATAAGAAAGGGCAACAGCAAGAAGGAACATGTTGGCCAAGATGTTTCAGCTGGTCATCCATGGGCGAGGAGGACGGGTGAAAGGCCAGCATATATATTTTGAGGGTTGGTGGTAGAAATCTAGGCTGATCATTTTCCTATATGTTAGGTATTATCTGGGACAGCATAGGCAAGAAGAAAGCCATCGAAGTCCTCAGGGGTGATTAAAAGCCAATTATGTGAGTGATGATTCCTCTTCCAAAGAAATGCTTGCTATGAAGCAGTCTCTGTCCAGCATTAAAATATTTTTTTCTTGCCAAAGTGCCACAAAAGCATTGCAAACCCACATGGTTTGGCTTTTCTATCTCGTCCCTCATCCGTGCCTGGCCGGCACTGCCGCTGTTTCTCACTCTCCCTATTTTTCTCCCTTAGGTGTCACATTGGGTGCTTTGAAACAAAGAAAATAAAAGGAAAACTCAGATAAAGGACCAAAATGAGGAAACACCGACATTTGCCCTTCGTGGCAATGTTTTGCCTCCTACTCTCAGGCTTTTGCTCGGTTCATGCCCAGCAGCAAGCAGGTAAGACCGGACTGCTTTACCCGACTTTGCCCCTGTACAAACGTGCCGCTAGTTCGCATCGTTTGGTTTTTAACATGCATGTCGACGGTACGTTGTGGTTTACCTTCTGCTCCTCAGCTCCCCTCTCAGCTGAGGGTCGTTTCGGACCCAGACCTTAGCCAATGCGCGCGGTACCTTCCCGAGCATGTGGCTGGCCGGCGGCGTGCCTTTAAGGATGCTCTGCGGGGGACGGGGGTGCGGGACGTGCACCCAGGGTGGCCCCGTGCGGGTTTTGTCCCGGGCAGAGCTGTTTTGCCCTCCATGCATGTGTAGGAGGGGTTTTTTTGCAGTGAGAAGAGCACTGCCACTGACCTGCAGAAAGGCTGTTTGGTTTTTTTAAGAGGAGGTGCTGGTGCCTTTGGGACCAGAGTTGGTGTCATGAGGGTGGGGGGTGTTAGCAGCAAGAAAAATACAGAAAACTCACGCCAGCACCCAGGCTGCTTAAACCGAGCAGCCCTTCCTTCCTCGAGCACCGCCGCGGAGCCAGCAAAGCCCTGAGTCAGCAAAAAATGCGCAGGAGACCATGGGCTGAGCGAACCTAAATTCACACGTGAAGCTGCAGGCGTCTTTGCCTGGCCCAGGGCTGGTGTCCAAACCCGTGCGGCGGGGGTCCGGGAGGGGAGAGACATCTCGCCTCCCCCTCCCCGGGAAGGGTAGGTCGCATGCTGTCCCCCAACGCCTGCGGTGTCAGGGCGCTGATGGCTGCCTGGTTTTTCTCCAGCGCTTCTCGTTTTGCTGCGGGCGACAAGGGGAAGCTAAGCTTCACTTTCATCATGCGAAAGAGGCTGTCGGTTGTTTGGGCGAGGAGGAGGAGGAGGAGGCATGCTTGCGCTGACCGATAGAAAATCCTAAACCCCCATCTGTTTTTTTAAAGCTGTCAAAACCGTTGCCGTGGCTGATATAATATTTCTAGTGGATTCCTCTTGGAGCATTGGGAAGGAACATTTCCAACTCGTTCGAGAGTTTCTGTATGATGTTATAAAAGCTTTAGATGTGGGAGGAAATGATTTTCGCTTTGCCCTGGTCCAGTTCAGCGGAAACCCCCACACAGAGTTCCAGTTAAATACCTACCCCTCTACCCGAGACGTCCTGTCCCATATTGCCAACATGCCTTACATGGGGGGAGGCACCAAGACTGGAAAAGGATTAGAGTACCTAATCGAGAACCATCTCACTAAAGCTGCTGGAAGCAGAGCCAGTGAAGGCGTCCCCCAGGTTATTATAGTCTTAACGGACGGACGATCCCAGGATGATGTGGCTCTGCCATCATCTGTCCTTAAATCGGCCCGTGTAAACATGTTTGCGGTCGGCGTGCAGGATGCAGTGGAAGGGGAGTTAAAGGAAATAGCGAGCGAACCCTTCGATATGCACCTTTTCAACCTAGAGAATTTTACCGCTCTCCACGGCATAGTTGGAGACTTAGTGGCGAGTGTCCGTTCATCCATGACTCCAGAAAAGGCTGGGGCCAAAGGACTGGTTAAAGACATCACAGGTAATGGCTGACTGCTGATGGCTCCCATCAGCACGGTATCTGCTGGCGTTGCGCTGTTTAAAGCCTTTGTAGGGGCAAGACTGAGATGGACGTTCAGAGGTTTAAAAACAAAGGTTTGAAGCATGTGGCCCCGTGTTTGTAGCTATTGAGAGTGCCATTGTTTGCAGACCGAGATGGCATCCCTGCCAGAGCTGCCAGGAGGTAGCGCAGGAGCCCTTGGATGGGCAGTGGCCCGCTTTGGCCATCCTTTTGCAGCCATGGCATGAAAATGCAAATGTAGGGAGCTCTGCAGAGTTATTAAATTGCCCCATCCTATCCACTCCCAAGGCAGGGAAACAGGGCATGAACACACCAGCCGCGATGGTGACTCTTTGAGGTCCTGACCGAAAACCCTCTGGAGACTGAGAAGGTCGCTGCTGGCTGCGGGGACACCATGCGGAATGTCCCCTTGCAGCTAGCGGGGGAGATAGGCAATGTGCTACTCCAGAAAGTCACATTCTTGGCTGAAGACAGCAGAAGCAGTTCGGTGGAGAACTTCTCCGCTGAAACCCCATCCCTGAGCTGGCCCTTAGCCTCTCTCCTCATCCGCTTGGAGAAGGTGTGTGGTTGGAGAGTCCCTTTTGCGATGCCTTTCAAATGCCTTCTTTACAAGCCGATGGCTTCCACCTGCCGGAGAGCTGGACCCTTCCCATAACCGAAACCTCCCTGCAAACTGTGTTGGCTTCAACGGACCTGCGCTGACCGCAAGCCGGGGGCCCAATTTGCCTGGCAAAAAAAAAAGACAGTCTTCCTCCGTCCCTTCTCTGTTTATGAAATTTCAGCGTGGAAAGGGCCTTCTGAGCAGCTTTGTTGTGTTTCAAAACAGAAGTCCCAGAGATCAAACCTTTCTTTTTATTCCTGAGACTCCATCTGAAGGTCAATAGCTTGTGGGGTGATGTAAGGCAACGGCAGTGTAATGAGGCAGCGTAACATTAATCCCCCTGTGTTGTCTTGCCTGATTAACCCTCACGCCAGCCCCACTGGGTGCTCTCCATCACTGCATGACACCGAGCAACACCAAAAGGCTGTGCTCACGTGTGTTTTTATTGTGCGAAGTGCTTGACAGGGCAAATATCCCGATGACGTGAAAGCCACAGGGAAGAAAAGCAGCTGCCCCAGAAAGATGACATAACGTTCGCCAATTTTAAGAAAATCATGTCAATATATGTGGAAAATGAATGTTATACCCAACCTGCTGACAGCACCGCAGCGGCTGTTTGGCCATGAAGGACCCCAGTGCTTCCCCGTTGAAATCAACAGGGGAATCGATCTTTGGTGGCTGGCTGTCCTCCTCTGGGGCACGCCAGCAGGTAACCCCATAGTACATAAACATCTGGAGTCACAGACACGTCTTTAAAAGCTTTAAAGGCAAATTCCTACTTCATGTATATCATGCATTTCCAAGCTCATTTCTACTCAATGATATTTTTTGCAAGAATTTCCTTCCACTCCATAACACAAATTTAAGCTAATCCTTCTATTGTAGTTTTGCCCCTGTGTGACTTGCATGGGCGATCTACGGAGTATCATTAAACATGGGAAAAGACGTTACAGGTCCTAAACATTGGATGACAATAGCGTGCAAAGCATGGTACAAATAACTGTTTGCATAAGAGTTTAAGAAGTCATTTATTCAGCTGATAACTCCATGTAGCATTAAAACGTACAAAAATGCCATGGATGTTATGCTAGAAATAAGCCCGAATATGAAACAGAAATGTAAAAAAACCCCCAGTCCCATAGAACTTCCAGTATAGAGTACCAAAGCTGTTGGTCTGTGGCAGTCCCCAGAGCTGACTAGCGTAAGTATGAAAGTCAGCCCCAAGTTTGCCCTGATGTATTTGTTAAATCTTAGCTGTCTGTCTCATCTGACCCTCCTTGCTTAGTTGTGTAACAAGCATGCTTTTATTTGTTCTCCAGCACCAGCTTGTTCCATAAATGTGCACTGAAGTACAAGGTTTTTTTACAGTGATGACAAATTATCCAACGCATCTGTTTCATATCTATTTTCTCTCCTGCGGGAGCGACCCGTGCTGCCGTGGTGACGCCCATTGGTGTCTGAAACCTCGTTCCTCACAAAGATGTCCAGGGTATCTAAAGCAGCGCTGGGTACAACCGCTTTGAGATTTCCCTTTCATTTATACGATGGAGTAGAAAGTGTACATCCCAACTGAAAATGGCACAGTAAAGACAACCGTAAACCGAAAAGACAACTGTAAAGACACCCCTAAATTTCGACTCGATGGAAAAATAAATCCTGGAGCCCTTTGCAATTCTGAACCACGTTGATGTTCTTCAAGCCAACACTGGCTATCGAGTTGGCCTGGGGAAGCGATGATGCCCTGGAGACCTTCTCCTTTGTCGCTGGAATTGCGGCATTATTTGAATCTCTTGGTGGCATTGCGATATATGAAAACATTTACTAGAAAAACAAGTAAACAGGCAAAAAAAAAAAAAAAAAAAAAAAGAGTGACACCATTGGTTAATAGCAAATTCTGCAGGTTTATTCCTGGCCTTGCTAAACTGCGTGCCGGTTTTGCTACTGGTTTCACCTTCGGCTTTCAAAAGTTGAGAGCTGGGTGGGATTTCCAAATGTTGCTTGTCATTCATTTGCAAACAGTCTGAAATCTGATTTCTTAACAAGATTGGAGAGTAATAGCATGGAAACATATGAGCACGTTTTGGGGACTTCTTCCCCTCCTTTTTGCATGCGTACAGCTCTTGGTGACATTGATGGTAAAATTAGTTCAGCAAAAGGAGTAAGAGCAGACACCAGGACATTTTGGGTCTGCTTCGGTAAGTCTCACAGCAAAAATGCTTCCCACTCAACAACCAGGTTCATGCCGTATAAAAGTTTTGTTTGGTGTGGGTATATTCTCAGCAGATGCTTGCGATCATCTGGGTATGGTCACAACAAATAGAGTTGGATAATTGTGTCATGACTGATTTCATCACCCTGTTTTAACCTGATTCTGCATTCCTTGATTGAATATCCAGAGTCCATATGAAAAATACAGACCAGACCCCTCTATCGATAATCAATGCAGCTTTGTGCAAAATAATTAAAGCAAGGCAATTTTTGCGTGGCACGGGTTGACAATTGTGCGGGTCAGCTTGCTGGTCAAATACCATCGCGTGTATGCTGGCAGCTGGTAAAAGAGTTACTGTGCAAGAATAACAACCAAAACCTTTTCAATTGTTTCTAACAAATGCATTTCAAATAATAATCCTTCATGGTGGGAAAAGCCAATCTATTCAGCCGCTGTTTTTAACCAACAAAAGAGCAGAATTGCAACAGAGAGGCTGAGACTTTCCATGCATCCAGTAAATGGTGGCTTTTTTCTTCAAAAAAAAAAAAAAAAAAAAAGAAAAAAGAGACTGCAATGAGGAAAACCTCCTACGAATATTACTGTCCTCACCCGCTGTCTTCAGGGTGAATTGCTACCAAAATCCACCTTCTTCTTTCGGCTCTGTCTAAATATTTGGACAGTACTGGCCGCTGATGGAATGGATCTAGATTTCCAAAGACTATATTTTGCCAAGTTTACTCCTCGCGTGCCAATAATGCTGACCCCCGTGTGACTGCAGCCACTCTCTCAGGTTGTGTCTGCTCGAGCCGTCTCTTGATGGGCAGCGGATGCTACTGGGATGGGGCTGGGAGCTCGTATTCAATCAGAATGCAGAACTAAGAGGCAAACGTCACCTCCTCAGTGAACATGTGTTTTGTTTTCTCATTTTCATGTTTCTTACTGGTTTTCCGAGAAACATGTCAGAACACTGTACAACCGCATGTAATCACTCATTTTAATGCTTTCACCTTTTGCATTTCTTTTTTTAAAGCTCAAGAGTCCGCTGACCTTATTTTCCTTATTGACGGATCAAACAACATCGGAAGTGTCAATTTTCAAGCCATACGTGATTTCCTTGTAAATTTGATTGAAAGCCTCAGAGTTGGAGCTCAGCAAATACACATTGGGGTGGTGCAGTATAGTGATCAACCCAGAACCGAGTTCGCTTTGAACAGCTACTCCACAAAAGCGGATGTTCTGGATGCCGTGAAGGCACTTAGTTTCCGCGGTGGCGAGGAAGCGAACACCGGTGCGGCACTGGAGTTTGTGGTGGAGAACCTCTTCACCCAGGCGGGAGGCAGCAGGATAGAGGAAGCGGTGCCTCAGATTTTAGTGCTGATAAGTGGTGGAGAGTCTAGTGATGATATCCGAGAGGGCTTGTTAGCGGTGAAGCAAGCTAGTATATTTTCGTTTAGCATTGGGGTCCTGAATGCTGACAGTGCAGAGCTGCAGCAGATTGCTACTGATGGAAGCTTCGCATTTACTGCCCTGGATATCCGTAACCTTGATGCTCTTCGAGAATTATTACTGCCCAACATTGTTGGAGTGGCCCAAAGACTCATTTTGTTAGAGGCCCCAACCATTGTGACTGAAGGTATGTATGCCTTTCTAGACCGTTGCATTTCGATGAATTGATGAATGAATGAGCTTTTGCACGCTTTAAAAACTTTTTTTTTTTTTTTACTTTAAATTTTTTTATTTTTGCAATGCATCTCTCTGGTCTGGTTATGGAGAAACACCAGGAAAGACAAACAGTCCTGCGGCTAATGTGCAGAAACTCATTTGCCCAGTGGGTTATCTTTTGAAAACTGTGAGGTTTTGTGTCAATAACTGGCATGGGATGGGGTTTTAAAGGACACAAGCGGAGTATAAAAAAGCTCATATAATCCTTATTGGGGTATCTAAGCACCCCGGGAGTAAATACTGCAGCACTGTCAGTTCTGAAAACATGTCACGTAAGCTTACATTATATGTCAATTGAAAGTGTCGTGAGAATGAAATTTGGCTCGGGAAGCTAACAAGGATGTTAAATGGATCCCTATTTCACAGAGTTGAAGTTATCAGCTTGCTAAAACAGTAAAATTCCGTACGTCATCGAAACTGCGCACTATCCTCGGGAAAAGGGTGAAATTCCTGTGTTGTTGAACTTAAAAGCAAAACAGCCCTTAGTTCTTCCGAAGTGCAATCCCTACCTCGCTAACATATATTTCCCTTCAATCTGTAAGCTGAGAAAGTTTACCTGAGGCCAAGGGAAATGAAATGAAAAGGTAGGTGTCAATGTTCCACTTAGGTCACTTCGTCACTCTTAAGTCCCCTTTGACGTTATTTCTGAACTAGCATTAGCTTGGGTGCATTAGAATAATGAATTATCTAGATTTATGGAGCAAGTAGGTGATTAAGAGTTTCTCACCCTATGGTTTTATGACTGAGTTAAATTTACTGATAGAGAGGCTTTATGAAAGACCCAATATGTCGTATTTCAGAGGCCCCTGGAAAGGGCCAGGCTGGAGTTGCTGCACTTAATTACCAGGCCGCTTAATGCAAACAACACTTTTGGGATCCAAGTGCCAGTCTGGAGTTCTGTACATACTGTTCAACTCATGATGTATGTTGACATATAAAACTGCATTCCAGATGTCTTCGCTGATCTATGTCTAAACATGATTGCTATCCCGTGGCTCAAATCAAAGGGAGGAATTTGCCTAAAAGATCATTTTATGACCTTGCCTTGATTATTCCAGGAAAGAACATAAAGAACTTTTGCTTGTAGCACCCCATGAGAACCATATTTAGCTAAATAAGCTGAAGTCTGCATGCCTAGCTAAAATGTGCATGCCAGGACCCATGCGAGTCAATGGAAAAACCTCTCTTTCTGCCCCTCCGATTTTTAACGGTTTGAAGGGCAAGATTAAAAATGTTGGTACATTTGGTTTCATCTGCACTTGCATATTTTTCACCTAAAATGCCAGCTCATTTGTAGAAGGTACTACAGGAGCATCAGCCTGTGTAATTACATACAGATGGATATGCTAAATGGACAAGTGGGTCCAGGAGCTTTAGGGAATTTCCTTTCCCTAGCATCCATGGAAAGTAATTTTGACTGGTCTGCTTGATTCACATCAGTGCCTTGGAAGTCTGCAGCGTAAAGCACTGGTTTGGGAGACGCACTGCAGCCCAAAAGGGATGCCAAACCCCCTGAGGTGCCAAGCGTTCCTGTGAAATACTGAAGTCACCTCGCTTCGCTTTAGCTCTCGGGCTGTACGCTAGTCCTCCTGGGATGAATGGGTGTCTAAAGTGCCTTTCTGCCTCTCTTCTCCCCTCTCCTTTAGCTACTGGGGGAGCCTGGATGATTAAATTAGACGAAGTGCTTCACCAAAGACAGCTGAGAAGGCAATGAGGAGGGAACTATGCAGGGCTGGGTTCAATGCTGACAACATTCCCAACTTTTAGAGTCAAAGATATAATGCTTTGGTCGCAAATCCTTTGAAATTCTGGGGACGTTTGCCATCAGCTTTACTGGGCTCTGGATCAGACCCTATGAGATGTTTACAGCTTTGCTTAAATGCTTTTGCTTTAATTGTGTCCATTGAAATTAGCACCGTGGGGTGTTTCTTCCTGTGGGTTTTGGTTTCGGTTCTTGCGTTCCTCTTCTCTAAGGAAACATACTGCAGGATTTGAGAGCTGCAAGAGGAATGAGTAGCGGAGGGAGCTATTCCTTCCCAGCCTCCCTCATCTTTGCAAAGCCCCTTTGATGTTTTCCACAAACTTCTATATAAAGTCAAAAGTTTCCAGGGTCTCCATTTTTGGGTATCTAGCTGCTGACAAGCTAAGGAAGGGCTTTGGACATCTCTCCTGGGTGATACAAAGCAGAGATTTCAGCCCTCGTTATCCCTTTGAAAAGTTTCCTGTTTTCAGCCCTCTCCTCCTTGAAATAGCTGATGAGGAAAAAAACCTGGCTGGGGGGACGAATGCTGGAAATCATGGCTCTGGGAAAGGGATCATTTAAATGAATCCTTGTTGCTTTGTGAGTAGCTCTGTTTTGACAGCCTGGGCAGTCAACTGCAAGCCACCGGCAGCTCACGTGAGGCTGTAGCTCAGGGAGGGCACCACCACATTTGCTTCATGCAGGTTCTCATCATTTGTGTCCGACAGCACCACTATTTTAAGCTTTAAACTTTGACAATCGGTTCTTAATCGAACAATTTCCAGCAGGACTCTGCGAGAAGTTTTTGCAAGGGCTCGCACTTGCTGGCAGAGGCAGGTCTCTCGGGGTCCAAGGGCAACGGGGACAGCCGAGTCGCAGATGTCATCTCCAGCTCTAAATCCATCCTTGGGGTAGCCCCAATCTCATGGCACTCGCCCGTAATGAGAAACCTGACGGAGACTGGCCTTTGGGAGCACTGCTTTCCGTGGCCAGCTGGTGTCCAGCCAAGGAGGATTGCAACCAAAGCTTTGTTCTTTGTTCAAAGCCAAAGTAAATAGCCTCCACGCAGAGGAGCTCTCATGGGCCAAAGGGCTGCCCTTTTCCATCCAGGCAGGACAAGAGAGTGTTTGCTACCATTTGCCCTGAGCGGTGTGAGATCCTGACGATGCTGGGTCTCCACTTCCCCCAGGCTGTGCGCTGGGCGTAGCAGCGAGCCCGGGAGGTGATGGACCTGCCACCTTGAATATTGACCCCATTTCAGGAGCTCTTAGGTGGGTAGGCAATTTAAGGACACGCCAAGGCCAACATAACACAATGATCCAGAACGCTCCAGCATAAGTTGGAAGCAACACAAGGTTTCCTTTTTCACTTCAATGGTATGAAGTCGGGGAGGTGATGATGTGAGTGGGGTTGTCTAAAAGATGGTATTAAGATTATCTCCCTTGATGATCATGTGTAATGCTTTTATCATAATGGTATTGGTCTTGTTAATATTTACTGTTTTTTCGTGTACATTTGCTGTATTAAATATGATGGTGCTTTGGTTCCAATGCCGCACAACAGGTTTTTTTCCTCCCTAACTATCTTCCTTCAAACTTAGCCAGGGAACTGGAAAGCTGATTGTGCTCTTTCTGTGTCCTATGCCATCGTCAATAATAAAGTTTCAGAGATTACAACCTAGGGGACCCGTTTTGTTAAAGACATGGCAACCAGAATATAATTCAGCTCTTCCATGACTGGGCTGGCTGTGCCAAGAAAAATCAAAACTTGTTTTTGTTAGATAAGGAATAAGATGTAGGATGTGAAGACCCAAAGTCCAGGTATGTTGAGTAAGTGGAGACTGTTCTTTACTTGTGTCACTGCTCTTGGGAACCTAATCCTTCTGAAAGCAAACCATGCTTTGGCATGATTCAGGTGGCTCCACTGTAGATAGAGGGAGCATCACCTGCTTATTTTATCTCATGTGCCAGCTGAGTGCCAAGATTTCTCCTGACGGTTTGTTTGCCTTTCTTGTTTTGATATCTATATGCATTTTAATATTAAGTTTTATAAACAATGCAATTCTTGCAACTCTTCAACTCTTCTGTGTTTTACAAATTTCTTATTAGCCCTCTGCTAGAACCTAAAAAACAAATTCTGTTTTGAAAGCAAGACCCTTTTAAAGGTGTTGAGAGCAACAGTACTTCAAGCAAACAAGAAGTCCTAAACATTGCTGAACTGTTGATGTAGAATTGATGCGCGGAGTGTGGTGAAGGCTTCCGCTAACATTATGTTCATGTGTTACTTGCAGTTATTGAAGTGAACAAGAAGGATATAGTCTTCCTGATAGATGGCTCAACTGCTTTGGGGACTGGCCCCTTTAACTCAATTCGTGATTTCGTTGCCAAAATTGTCCAAAGGCTGGAGGTTGGACCCGACCTGATCCAAGTCGCAGTGGCGCAGTACGCAGACACTGTGAAGCCAGAGTTTTATTTTAACACCCACCAGAGCAGAAAGGATGTGATGGCTAACGTGAAGAGAATGAAGCTCATGGGTGGTACGGCACTCAACACTGGCTCGGCACTGGACTTTGTGAGGAGCAACTTCTTCACCAGTGCTGCTGGGTGCAGGATGGAGGAAGGGGTGCTCCCCATGCTGGTGCTCATCACTGGTGGTAAGTCCAGGGATGCCGTTGACGAAGCCGCGGCGGAGATGAAAAGGAACCGGATAGTGATCCTTGCCATTGGGTCGAGAAACGCCGACCTGGCAGAACTTCAAGAAATAGCCCATGAGAGAGATTTTGTGTTCAACCCAAATGACTTCCGCGTTCAGTTCATGCAAGCCATTCTTCCTGAAGTGTTGTCACCTATCCGGACGCTCTCTGGAGGACTAATTGTCCAAGAACCACCCTCAGGTAATTAATTACCTTGTTCTAATTAAGGAGATACGGTTTATATGTTTGTCAACTCTTATTCTATGACATCTAGAGATAAGGAAGAAAAAAGCATCAAGTACCTATTTCAGCGTAGCTAAATGTTGTCTCTTTGATTTGCAAAATGTGCATGAACAGATCAGTGAATTTGGCAGCGTGATTGTTGTTACAGGTTTGTCATTCCTTCCTGGAGATTTTGTCCCATTCCATATTTGTCACCAACATTTAAAGGTCTGGACGTGGAAGATGTGCTTTACTAGTTAGGTACCGAAATTGTTCAGTGGAGGCTTTTTCTCTCACTTAGGGTTTGTGTAACCTATGAACAGGGCACACTGTGAATGTTATAATCTCTTCCCCAGTTTGAAAATCATCTGTAGTGGATATTTGCTCAAGAAAGCTTAAAAGTTTCTTCCGAGTGTAAAGAAAATAAGCAAGTTTGTTCATGGAGATGTTCAGAGAAAGCTAGCCTGACACTGTTGGACTGAAACTCACCCTTTAAGAACATATTTAGCGTTTTCTTATCATTTACTCAGCTCAAGCCCTGAGAGGCATATGAGACTATTGCAGTGTTGATTTTAATTTAATCTGTTTAGAAGATGATCCAAAGCCCCGTGAAGCCAGTGGATTCTTTTTACTTCGTCTTGCCATTGACATCAGTAGACTTTGGAAGCAATCCAATAGCTAGAGTCATGTCTTTTGAGATAGTTTCCCCTGCATTTCAAGAAGTGTTCTAGCTGCATAGAGATTTTGTACCGAATCTCTCAAGATTTCTTCCCAATAGAGATGTTTGAGGTTGAATTAACGTTGTGCTGGATCATATTTGAACCTTGCATTTCTGTCTCATGGCATATAAAGACTAGAAAAACAAGACTTCTTCCAGCTCCCAGTAAGGTCAATAGTGAGGTTCCCATTGGCTTAAGTGGGTGTCGAACCATGTCCGTATTTTTTCTAGTTTCTCCAAAAGTAATTTCAAATTATAAACCACAGTGCAAAAGAAACTGAGTTTTTGGAAAGAGTCCTTAAAGAATTAAAGCCTATGATTGATTTACATGAAGAGCAGACATTTTCAAATCAGTTTGCCAACACTTGTCCTTAATTAAGATGAATATCACGGGACTTATCATTTAATAAGCTTTTTTTCAGAATGTGTTTCCTGCTAATACAGTTTTGCATGGCTATACACCAAACCTGACATTTTTATTTTTCAACGTAAATTAAAAATGTTCCTATACTTGTTCTTTAAAGCTCATTCATGCAGCTTCTCTTTTTTTCCAGTCCTTTTGCTCTACTATACTCACAGCTATTCACATACACAATAAGCAAGTAATCATATCCTACCCCATAAAATGACTATTATTAGTAACGTAACCGATTTTGACACTGGGCAGCCTGTTACATTTCAACTAGATATTGTCTCACCCTGGTGCTTGAATGGCACTTTTCTGGGAAAAATTAAAAATACAGAAAGCCAAGACAATCTGTAAAATCTGAGAGCAATGCCTGTGCTCTGAAGAGTACTCCTTTTCTCCCTTTTGGTTTTAATATCTCACTATTTATATATTCTATATATAGGACAGCAAGCTTACAGGGACAAGGCAAGCTAGAGAGATGGATGAATATACCATATGCCCATAGGTAAATGCTTTAAACAGAAAGTTAATGAACAGAATTAGCAATGGGCATCAATATATTCTTGAATAACTTATTTGGAGGAAGGCATCCAGGGGGGATGCATTGGACGAACCCACTCGTCAGTTCTCTGAGACCTTACTTAAAGTTTCGGCATTTTGGTCTGTCATCTGGACATGATGTGTTTAGAGCAAAAAGAACAGGGGGATGATCCTGTGGTGTCTTTGGGGTGACGTTGCAGATCTGTGTCTTGGGGGTCTTAAAAAAGGAGCCGAGAACTGGCTGGTTACTGCCAAAAGTGGGAAATTTCTCCCCCTTCAACAGCCCACAAAATGGATGTCTGTAACTGCAGACGTCAAAATGCAGTTTTCTGCATCAAATGCAGATGTCAAAAAGGCAGGTGTCTCAGGCAGCTGTTGCAGCCTCGTCTGGAGCAGTTTTCTTAAGCCTATTAGTAAAAGCTATTTTTAATACCCACTCAAAATACCAACCAAATTGGTTACTTGGCAGAAGTGTTTTCCCATGCAAGTGGAGCCTAACTCTGCACCACGGGCCAGCCGCCGCTGGCTGCACAGCATGACCGTGGAAGTCACTGCAGGGCGGGACGTGGTTCTCGACATCTAGGGATGCATGGGAGCATCCCCGTGGGACGGGGGATTGCTTAGTAAGGGGGTGATAGTGCTGGGTGTCAAAGCACACTTTAGGTGCCAGTAAGCGGAAACGTTCCCTGAAGCTTTGTTGGAAAGCCCTGGGTAAATGCGTGGTGACTTGCAGATAAGCAAGGTGTCTGTAGGCGTAATTCAGTGTTGCTCCACCAAAATCAATGACGCTTGCCTTTTGCTGGCTAAGGATCTGGCCCAGGGCATGCAGCTCTGGCATTAGCGGTCATTGAAAACATCTGCCATGACAGAGGCTGAGCCCCATTGATAAACCTGACGTTTAAGACTTTTCAAGTCAGAAACCTCCAATTTAGTCATTTCCAGCAATGTCCTTGTTACTTCTGTGCTGATCACGCTCCTTTTTTTCTCCCCCCTTCCTCCTAACAATGTTTACATGCGTGTACAGCGTATGCTGTATGCACACATGAAAAAAAATTCCTATTTTTGTTGTCTGTGATGTCTCATGTTATTTTCTGTGCTCTACTGCAGTTCAAGTAACCAAAAGGGATATCATCTTTCTTTTGGATGGATCACTCAACGTCGGAAATGCCAACTTCCCCTTTGTGCGTGACTTTGTTGCCACCCTAGTTAACTACCTTGATGTCGGCAGTGACAAAATCCGAGTTGGCTTAGTGCAATTTAGCGACACTCCTAAAACCGAGTTCTTTCTATACTCGTACCAAACCAAATCAGACATAATTCAACGTATGGGGCAGCTGAGGCCCAAGGGGGGGTCAGTGCTGAACACTGGCTCTGCACTGAACTTTGTGCTTTTGAATCACTTCACGGAAGCTGGTGGGAGCAGAATAAATGAACAAGTGCCGCAGGTCCTAGTCCTGGTGACGGCAGGGAGGTCTGCCGATCCCTTCTTGCAAGTTTCCAATGAATTAGCTCGGGCCGGAGTGCTGACTTTTGCTGTTGGAGTTAGGAGTGCGGATAAGGCAGAACTTGAACAGATTGCCTTTAATCCAAGAATGGTATATTTTATGGATGATTTCAGTGCTCTGGCAGCTTTACCCCAGGAGTTAAATAAGCCTATAACAACATATGTTAGTGGAGGTGTGGAAGAGGTTCCACTCGCCCCAACAGGTAATACCTACCTTCCTTCATGTTGACTGCATTAAGTTAATCTTGTTTCTCTTGACTGTTTGCTCCCGATGTACACCTTCACATCTGTCCAAGGCCCTGAGTCATCGAAGTGCTTGAGGCTGTGCTTAACCGTCAAGACGTGGTTTGACACTGGCAGCTCTAAATTTTGTTCAAGCCATTGCTAGCACGCTTTAAAGACAAGCCCCATTTTAAGTCTTTTGGCGGGTCACGACTGAAGGAGGACCCCAGTGAGTCTGTGCCCACCAGCCCCTTACTCAGGTGTTCCCTTTCTGCTGCCGTAATAATGTCACAGTCCGTAAATGCATCGTCCGTTCTAGCTCAGGAATGGGAGCGTGCACTTTTGGCCACAAGGAATGGTGTGGGAAGGTTAAAGTCCTGCCAAAGAGCACAGAGGAGCGGAGGTCTAGCCAGGTACAGGTGGCCGAAACCTTCCCTGGAGCCACTTTGTCAAAGTGCTGTTATCAGGCTGTCACAGAGGCTGAATTTGACTCCAGAGACTCAAAGTTATCCTCCAACAGCTGTTGGCAAGTTTAACCCTTTTTAAACAGGTATTTGCTCACTAATTCCCTTATTGTGGCTATGTGCATATGAAGACCAGGATTGTTTAGTATGGAAAGGAGACCATTAAGATTAATATGAAAGATGTTAAGACACACAGATATGAGATGCTTGGTTTTGCCTTGGATATTCAATGAGATTAAAAGGTCATCAAATGGAAACAGGTAAAAGCCTTTTTCTCCTCCCAAAGTCATAACTCTCCTATGGATTTAGATGCTCCTTGTGATGCAACTGGGAGAAGTACTTTAAAAGAATACAGAAAATGCTTTGTGTGTGTATGTATGTATGAACTAATGTCTATTTGTTATCTACTGAGCCTTTAAATAGAAAAAAACCCAACCCTCCACTGCTGTTGTACTTCATGCCTGTATTACCGGCATATTGCTAGGCCATAAACATCACTGGCGTAATCTGAAACAGCCAAATTTGATATGACTGATATGATGTGATACAATATATGATATGACTATCTGGTGCCTGAATTTATTGAGTCTTAGGATAGAGGTGTTCTTGCTTCCCCTTCTTCCTCAGATAAAAAAGTCAAAGGTACTGTTTAGTCCTGTAACCTTTGAAAGCTTTGGTAAATGAAAATCACTTGCTTTGCATATTGAAACCCAGCTAATTTGCAGAGAAGTTTCTAGGATGACTTTTAAGAAGAAAAATGCCTTCATATCTTTTTTTTCCCCTCTTTTCATTTTGTGAATTTATTCTAGAAAGCAAGAAAGATATTTTATTCCTGATTGATGGCTCAGCCAACCTCTTGGGTAGCTTTCCTGCCGTCCGGGACTTTGTACACAAAGTTATTTCTGACCTGAACGTGGGTCCCGATGCCACACGAGTAGCTGTAGCTCAATTCAGTGACACCATCCAAATTGAATTTGACTTTGCCGAGCTCCCGTCTAAGCAAGACATGCTTCTCAAGGTGAAAAGGATGAAGATAAAAACCGGGAAGCAACTGAACGTTGGAGCTGCGCTAGATGAAGCCATAAGGAGGCTGTTTGTGAAGGAAGCTGGAAGCAGGATCGAAGAAGGGGTTCCTCAGTTTTTGGTCCTCCTTGCTGCTGGGAGATCAACCGACGATGTGGAGCAACCGTCAGATGCTCTGAAGCAAGCTGGAGTTGTGACCTTTGCTATCAAAGCCAAAAATGCCGACCCTGCAGAGCTGGAAAGGATCGTTTACGCCCCGCAATTCATTCTGAACGTCGACTCCCTCCCTCGGATTTCAGAGCTTCAGCCAAACATAGTCAACCTGTTGAAAACTATCCAGCTTCAGCCAACAGGTACAGGGACCCCCGGGGTTTCCAAGAGGCTGAAAGACACCACTTACATGCTCCCCTCAATTTGGGAACTGGGGCAATTGGGTCTGGTGATGTTTAAAACGATTATAGTAGAAACTGCTATTGTACTTGGATATTCCTCTGGTCAGACCCTGATCCAGCAAAGCATTAAGGTCCAAACTGAATTTTAAAGATGAGTAAGGAAAAAGCCTTTTGTTCGGCTGCAGGAGCTGCAGTAGGTGCTGTTACCAGTGTGTAAAACATGGTACAAACCTGAAATAACAGTGAGTTGTTGCCCCAGAGATCTTGCATAAATTGATGTGCAATGCTGGGCAATTGCGAGCTAGAAGAAGCAAATAAAGACTTGTCTCGATTTCTCTTTCCGTCCTCCCTTTTCTGGAGGAGTGGTAGGGCGTAAGGAGCACTGCAGCGCGCTGGATTCACTCTCGCTCCGTTATTTCTTACAGGATATGACGGCAGTTTCTGCATTTTTTACCTACGCACCAATAAATTAGATGCTCTTGACTCAGTTACCGATACAAGCTCAGTAGATGAGTATGGATTAATTGAAGAAAAAAAAAAAATCATAAAAAGAATCACAAGGCCACAATTATGAATTCACACTGCGGTACTGGAAATTACGCATGTCCAGCTGTGTGATTTCCTGAGCCCTAATTTGAGAATTAACCTGTCTCCCAACAGCAGGTGGGGACAAGGAAAAGTGTAATAACATCCACAGCATCTCTTCGTAAAAGTCCTGGGCAGATGGACTTAGAATCATAGAAACATAAAAAAGAAATAGGGCTGGAAGGGATCTCAGGGTGCCATCTGCTACATACCCTTGTCCCCAACAGGATCTTCTTGTCCAGAACCAGCTCACGTTGGTCTAATCTGTTCTGAAAACCCTCCGGCGGCGGCGATTTCCCAGCCTCCGTAATCAATCTGTTCAATTGCTTTTATCTGTATCAGCAGATACTTTTCCGTAATGTCAAACCTCTGCCTTCCTAGTCATAGTTCAAGCCGCTTCCTTCAACTCAAGAAGGATCCAGATGTCAGCTCATTCCTGTGTTTTGTATGACAGCCTTTCATTTACTTTAAGCTTGCCATGTACATCTTGTCTCGGTCCTCGTGTGTACCCAGCTCATTCAATCTTTCCTTGTAGGTCTTGTAGGTTTTCCTCCTTTTCACCCTTGTCTTTCCAACGTCAGCCTGCTCCAAATGACCAGAGCGTAACAATGGTGTCCCCTGGTCATCTCTTAGCCCATCCTTTCCATGCGGAATCATTGCCCTTCCCGTATTTGTGCAGCTTCTGCCTCCACATAGACTAGTGCAACTAGTGCTCTTGAATTGCATCCTCCCTTTTCAAGGTAGGTTTTCCTCCTTTTCACCCTTGTCTCTCCAACGTCAGCCTGCTCCAAATGACCAGAGCGTAACAATGGTGTCCCCTGGTCATCTCTTAGCCCATCCTTTCCATGCGGAATCATTGCCCTTCCCGTATTTGTGCAGCTTCTGCCTCCACATAGACTAGTGCAACTAGTGCTCTTGAATTGCATCCTCCCTTTTCAAACAATTTCAGTCTTGTCAAGATCAGTTTGAATCCCTTTGACCACCAAGTACTGTGAATAATTGCGCTAATTGCTCACAAATAGCTGCATTCAGCTACTTTTCCTAGTATTCTTGGCTAAAGGAGAGCCACCACATAAGAGTACCCGTATTTTTTTCTTCTTTATTTGCTACCCAGAGACTTTTGATAGGACTCTCTTCCACTGCTCCTGAACTTTAGAGGAAGTGTATGAAGCTGGGATACACCAGGCAATGTCTGCTCCCTCTTCCTACCTGTATTGCTCAACACAAGCTATATTAATATTCCAGTCCTATGCATTAACCCACCAAGTTTCCAACATTCCTTTTAAATAATAAGCTTGATCTGAAGTCTGCATTAAGACTTCAACTGCCTTTGCTAACTCTTTATATGTCTAGCATTCATAAGCAGATATTTAAGATTTTCTTCAGAGGGACAGATCAAGTTCCTGCTTGTCCCACTTGACCCTGCTATAAACAAGCCAACGGCACTTTTGGGGATGCCATCCATCGGTTGCTGTGTTTGAGAGGCAGTGATGTTTTCTGCTTGGTTGAGCCAATGTTAGTCAATAGCAGAACGCGTCAACAGTTCTCTGATCATTGACATTTCACGGTCTTGATTTAAAAAAAAAAAGAATGTTTGGTCACTATTAGCATTTTTTCCTGCTTGAAGTTAGTGAAAAAAAAAAAAATCAGTGTCTAGCATTTTAGAAAAGCATTTTAGCATTTTCAGTTGGATGTCGCTTCCAGCAAATTCTTATTTTATCTGAGCATGTGCAGGATTATTTATTTCTGAGTTCAGTGACACTTCAGAAAAGCTTTTCTTTCCCTCTCTTCACCGGCTCCCTGTGAGCACCCTCTCTGCAGTATGCCATTTCGTTCAGAAACTCAGTTTTCTCTGGGAGCAGAAGATTCCTGATGCCCCAGACTCCCGTTGCATATTGCAAAGCCGTGCGCCAGCTTCCCAGCCCCCTTGGGAACAGACGGCTTCTCCCAACCTCAGGTAGGAGATGGCACCCAGAGTCCCTTGGCACCCTACTTCCTATGGGTCTATGATTCTATGACTCGGTGGGTAAGGCATGGCACGCGTTGCACTGCGGTTTCCACCGACTTCCACCCATCTGCCTCTTCGCCAGGGATTGCATCCGATGGCAAAGGCACCGAACCACCCGTCCTGACACCTCACTTTCCCCTCCCTGAGCTTTTGTACTCCTTCGGTTCAATGTATGCGGAGAATAATAATCACTGCAAAAGAGAATCTCACTTATTCCCCCCTTCCCTTACTTGTCTCAAACAGTAGTTGAGAGAGGTGAGAAGAAGGATGTGGTGTTTCTAATCGATGGCTCGGATGGTGTCAGAAGAGGTTTCCCTCTACTGAAGACCTTTGTCCAAAGAGTTGTTGAAAGCCTGGATATCGGTCGTGACAAGGTCCGTGTCGCCGTCGCACAGTACAGCAACGTCATACAACCTGAGTTCTTACTTGACACCCACGAAGACAAAGCAGATCTCATCAGCGCCATCCAGGAGCTGAAGGTTATGGGAGGATCTCCTCTGAACACTGGAGCAGCCCTTGACTATCTCATCAAGAACGTGTTCACGGTGTCGAGTGGCAGCAGGATAGCGGAGGGCGTCCCGCAGTTCCTGATTCTGCTGACCGCTGACCGGTCCCAGGACGATGTGAGGAGGCCCTCGGTGGTCCTGAAGACGAGTGGCACAGTGCCCTTTGGCATTGGGATTGGAAATGCCGACCTCACAGAGCTGCAGACGATTTCCTTCCTCCCAGATTTTGCTATCTCTGTGCCTGACTTCAGCCAGCTGGATACGGTGCAGCAGGTCGTCTCGAACAGAGTCATCCGGCTGACCAAGAAAGAGATAGAGTCACTTGCCCCTGATCTGGTTTTTACATCACCCAGCCCAGGTGAGAAGATGTTTGTGTCTGCACCGAGAGCCAGCGGCAAAATATGATGTTTAATAACATCATGGTTGCAACACAAACTGAGAAAAGCAAAGATGGTCACGGCTAAGACTCCAAGTCCATCTTGGTCTCACTGTTGATGTACTTAGGGTTGGTAGGAGCTGTGTAATTAAGCTGGGCCACCTTTAAGCCCAGTCCCTCAAGGTGGTCCATGTTGTATCCACATGGAAGACCCACAAAGTGAATGCTATGGCCTTAATCTTATTTTAAGTTGATGGATTTTAAGTCCATGCTATTCCTCCTGGAATGGAAATTGCGTCATTTAGATGCTACAGGGACACCTTCACACCACTATAAATCAAGGTCAGCTTTCTGCTAAGTGTAAGACCTGCTGATGTGTCTTACATTTGCCACGCTCATTCACTGGGGGAAGGGAAACTGGAAGCGGGCGTCAGGAAAAGGATCAGATCTTCCATTTCTGGTCTCGCTCGGAATGAAATCCAGCCAGCGTATGCCTGGGGTGAAGGGTACCCACCCCAGATCAGTCCCTTTGAAGACCTACTCTATCTGTTCCTTCCCTTCAGAGCCAGACTGCTTTCCTCCATCCCCATTTATCAGTGTGATATTCAGCAATAATTCAGGCTCTGACCTGAATTACCACTGCAGAAAACATTTCATTAGGAAGCAAAGAGTCATCCTGAAAAGGCAGAAATTGAGAAAATAATAGGATAGGAGCTTTCCTAGAGGACAAAGCCAAAGAGAGAGGGGTGGTACTGAGTGTAAAACTACCCCAGGCTGCCTGGCAACCTGCCCTGAGTAAGCAGCATCACCAGGCTACGTTTCCTTGGGTGGAGATCCCACAAAGAATTATTGTTGCAGGTTTCCCCTGCTCCCTCTTGCTTCCTTTGCTCTGGAAGTTGCTGTTCTTGCACTGCCTGGGAATGTGCCTAGAAGACCGGTCCTGTCCCTGGGTTGAACCCAGAGCTGCCTGCTGGGGCTCCCAGGCGATATCACAGGCAACGAAACAATGAGCATCCTCCCCATGGCCAAAGGCACGGGCCAGTGATGTAGATGATGAGCTTAGCTGCTCTCCATAAGCAATGCCTGATGCATCTTCTGACCGCTGCCTTCTTTCCTGCAGCGGGTGTGAAGAGGGACGTGGTGTTCATGGTTGACGGCTCCCGCTATGCCGCCCAGGAGTTCTACCTCGTCCGTGATCTCATTGAGAGGATAGTGAACAACCTGGACGTGGGCTTTGACACCACCAGGATTTCGGTGGTCCAGTTCAGCGAGCATCCCCACGTGGAGTTCCTGCTCAACGCCCACTCCACCAAGGACGAGGTGCAGAGCGCCGTGAGACGGCTGCGGCCGCAGGGTGGCCAGCAGGTGAACGTGGGGGAGGCCCTTGAGTTTGTGGCAAAGACCATCTTCACCCGGCCCTCCGGGAGCCGCATAGAGGAGGGCATCCCTCAGTTTTTGATCATCCTCTCCTCCCGCAAATCCGACGATGACTTAGAGTACCCGTCACTCCAAGTCAAACAAGTGGGGGTGGCACCTATGGTGGTAGCGAAGAACGTGGATCCTGAGGAGATGGTGCAGATTTCCCTTAGTCCTGATTATGTATTCCAAGTCTCCAGCTTCCAGGAACTGCCCAGCCTCGAGCAGAAGCTGCTGACTCCTATTGAAACCCTGACCAGCGACCAAATCAGACGGCTGCTGGGAGATGTGCAACCCCCCATAGGTAAGGCTCTGTCAACACTGGCTGCCTCTGCGTTGCTATTCAAGTAAATGTTGCCCAAATGTGTAAATAACTTCCCGTCCTTTCTCTATAAACCAAGGTTTTCCTTAGTTAAAAGCAAGGGTGTAGCACATGTACGGTTTTAGAAGGAAACTTTTAGATACGTGGAAATTCTACCCGAGTACCTAAATACATTATAATTTAGGGTTTTCAAGTCAAGTACCTAAATACGTTACCTATTTTGATTTTCAAGTCAAATACCTCAATATGTACAATTGCCTATTCCCATTCAGCAGCTCTCTAGGAAAGAGACATAAATCTGGGGCAAAATGAAGCTGGAAACATTGACAAATCCAGAGAAGAGCGTTAATGAACGAAACAGAGAAGGCTCTGAGCAATGCATGCTTCGAATATTAGGCAGACTGTTAACACACGCATGCACACTTGCACACAAGCACCACGCTTAAAGTTGGCTTTATAAATATGTATATTTATATATATATAAATATACCGTGCAGTTTCACATCACACGAGAGCAGGTAGCACAGAAATCCTCCAGCAAAGCTTAGGCGACGACTTGGCACACAAATAGTTTCCTCTCTTCTTGCTTCCCTGCAGATATTTCTGGTGATGAAAAGGACGTAGTCTTCCTTATTGACAGCTCCGATGGTGTTAGGCCCGATGGGCTTGCTCACATTCGGGATTTCATCAGCAGAATTGTTCAGCAGCTGGAAGTCGGGCCAAACAAAGTGCGAATCGGCGTGGTGCAGTTCAGCAATAACGTCTTCCCTGAGTTCTACCTGAAGACCCACAAGTCCAAAAATGCCATCCTCCAGGCCATCCGGCGCTTGAGGCTTAGAGGGGGGTCCCCCGTGAATGCTGGCAAAGCCCTAGACTACGTGGTGAAGAACTACTTCATCAAGTCTGCCGGGAGCAGGATAGAAGATGGAGTGCCCCAGCACCTAGTCGTCATCCTCGGAGACCAGTCCCAGGATGACGTGAACAGGCCTGCTAACGTGATCACTTCAACCAGCATTAAGCCTCTGGGTGTCGGAGCCAGGAACGTGGACAGGGACCAGCTGCAGGTCATTACCAATGATCCTGAGCGCGTGCTTGTGGTACAGGACTTCACAGG
Organism: Fulmarus glacialis; assembly: GCF_000690835.1. NCBI lineage: Eukaryota > Metazoa > Chordata > Aves > Procellariiformes > Procellariidae > Fulmarus > Fulmarus glacialis. Next base: position 23,742 of record NW_009219249.1, read on the forward strand.
ACTCCCAACTTTAGAAAAGAAGGTGCAGAGTATTCTTGAAGAGCTTCCGATACCTACAACAGAAACCCCTATTATTCCAGGACCTGGTAAGACTGCTATTCACCCTGTAGACTTTTCCGGGCAGAGCATAGATAGAATTTGTATAATGTGAAAATGATTATTTCCTATGCTCAAGATAATAACATCTTTTGATTCCCAACCATTTAGTCGCATTTCTTTAAAGAAGACTTTGAAGAAGATCTCCTTGAGCATAGGAAAGAATAGAATTCAATTTGAAATGAGATGAGGGTGTCTATCACAAAAACAAGCGGTGTTGTATGAAGTATAATAAATGTGTTGTATAAAACCTTTCTTCTTGTACAGATGTAAAATCATGCCAAAGACCAATGAAACTAAAAAGGAAGAAAGAAGAGAGAAACACAACGCTACTTCAGAAACACTAAGCATCTTAAATATTATAGATGCCACAAACAATTATTAATAACTCTGTTTTCTTCGTAATCTTTTCAGGAGGTAAAAAGCAGGCTGACATTGTGTTCTTGCTGGATGGCTCCATCAATCTGGGGAGGGATAACTTCCAAGAAGTTCTCCAGTTTGTCTACTCTGTGGTGGACGCCATTTATAGGGATGGCGACTCTATCCAGGTAGGACTGGCCCAGTACAACTCAGATGTCACCGATGAGTTTTTCCTCAAAGACTACTCCACCAAACCTCAGATTTTAGATGCCATCAACAAAGTCATCTACAAAGGCGGCCGAGTGGCAAACACCGGCGCGGCCATCAAGCACATCCAGGCAAAACACTTTGTGAAGGAGGCCGGCAGCCGAATCGACCAGAGGGTGCCCCAGATCGCCTTCATCGTCACGGGTGGGAAGTCCTCAGATGACGGGCCGAGTGCCTCCTTGGAAATCACCCAAAAAGGCGTCAAGGTATTCGCGGTTGGCGTGAGAAACATCGACCTGAAGGAAGTCAGCAGGCTGGCCAGCGAGAGTGCCACCAGCTTCAGAGCGTCCACAGCCCAGGAGCTGTCTGAGCTGAACGAGCAGGTCCTGGTTACGCTGGAAGCCGCTATGGAGGAGAAATTGTGCCCAGGAACGACGGACGTTACAAGAGGTAAGCGCAATCCTTTCATAATGTGCTCAGATCATTCCTGAGGGTGGCTTTTAATATCCCACGCGTTCTTGATGGACTTGTCCAGCCTGCTCTTGTGCTTTGCCTATAGCCTGAGGTGCAGCGTGGGCTCAGACCTCCTCCGTGAGCGTGGTGGTAGGCGGCCTTTGGTACACGAGCTGCCTGTTCGTGTGCTTCAGCACGTGAATGACTGGTGTACCATCACCGCAGAGGTGCAGTCGTGGCGGAATAATTTCAGATGTGACAGGCAGGCACTAAATCACTGGCCTCCTACCACCGCATCGGAGGGGCTCCTTTCTTTAGCTGCCTTTAGACTAAATCTCGCTGCCTTCCTCCCCAGATGTGTAGGCGTATGATGCCCGTAGCATGTTGGCAGACCAACTTGTTTAGTGCCAAAACGGAAAGTGGTGGTCCTTGTTTTGCCCACTGTGTTTATAACAAGCCAGTTGGACTCCTTGGCCATTCGGTTCCTGGCATGCATGGTGTGCTGGAAATCAGAATTTCTCTTGCCAGATCATCCAGGGTGCCCACTTGATCTCGTGACAGGTATATGAGAAAAAGCTAGGGCACAAGCGGTTGTAGTTTAAGGTAAAATTGCCTTAAAAAGGAATCCCATGATTTGGCTACTTGGAGTGAGTACGTGAGCTGGTATTGCCGTCGGACCAGACTCCCAGCAGCTGGTTTAACTTACTACAGTACGGCAAGTCCTACTCCCAGCACAACTGACCACAGGTCAGCCCTCTGGCTTTTGAGCAGAGGTGCCTCCCGAACCTCTGGAGAAGCCGAAGGAGAGCCACAGCAGCCCTGAGCTGAGCAGCAGCTCCGGCCGAGATGAAAAACTGAGCGCAAGGGAAAAGCAAACTGCTGCTGGTGGTAACCGTCAGTGCTTCTCGAGTGATTAATATCACAGAAATTTCAAACACCTCCCTGTTTGAAAGCCCATGTAGACGCGGGAGATGTTACATCCAGACGAAAGGCGTCCAGCAGCCTGATTTCCCCGTGCTCCAGACCAACGGGGCAGCTCGGTGGCTGCAGGGTGGCTCCGAGCCCACGCTAAATATTCCTGCAGAAAGGCAGACTGTGCATCACCTCCTGAGCTTGAGCTGAGCAACTTCAATTCGTTCCGCACTAATTCCCAGCCATCCCATAGAAATCCCAGCTACACCTTTCAGGGATTTGAGATCGGTCGTCTGGTTGTCACCTCCCTGTACATCCCCCTGACTGGAGGACGGTCGCTTCAAGCACAGGCAGAAGGTGCATGCACACTGTGCAAGTACTGACAGGTTTTCATGCAGTGGAGAGAAAGTAATGGTCTTGGCTGCCTGACGAAAATGCAAAATTCCATTAGACTTGGTTTAGTAGGCTCATCCCCGTGCTAAGCAACAATTGCACAGGAAAAAAAACTTTAAAATTAATAAAAATGCAAATTTTCCCAGGTTATCGTTGCTATGATGAAAGGAAGCCCGAGGCACTTGTGTATCAAATGGTGACAGTTCTCAGTGCAGAGGGTGTCTTCTCTAACGACTAATAGAATAACTAGGAAGGTCATTACTTGAAAAGCAATGGTTGTATTGCTCAACGGTGACGCCCTCCTCTCCTCTCTTTCTGCATTTCCCTTTCAGATTGCGACTTAGATGTGATACTTGGCTTCGACGTCACGGATGTCGGGCCCGGCCAAAACATATTTAATTCCCAGAAGGGTCTGGAGTCCAGAGTAGAGTCCGTGCTGAACAGAATAACGCAGATGCAGAAAATCAGCTGCACCGGCAACCAGGCGCCCAACATCAGGGTAGCCGTCATGGCCCAGGCTCGGGGGGGACCCGTGGAGGGACTGGACTTCTCCGAGTACCAGCCTGAGCTCTTTGAGAAGTTTCAAGGCATGCGCACCCGCGGGCCCTATTTTCTCACAGCAGATACGCTGAGGTCCTACCTGAAGAAATTCAGATCCGCGCCCTCCAGCAGCACCAAGGTATGTCAAAACCAAGGCCACTGGGATGGTGTTGGTCAGGAAAGCTGACTTTTGATGTATTTTAGTTGGCAAAGCAACTGTTAATTCATAATAAATTAAATAAATACATGTATTCATTAAATAAGTAAGTTTATTGCAGCCAGTACCCATGAGCACTGCTTGGCTGCTAACTATTGCTTTCCAGATTTCTCTCTTCGCGCTGTAGGAACAAACACCTGCATGGTACGATGTATGGAAACCTGGCACAGAAATGCAAAGCTTTGTGGCCTGGAAAGGGCGTAGCGATTCCCCCGTCTCCTCTCAGATGAAGCGTCCCTTGGAAGAAGGCTCTTCAGGTTGCACATTGATTGAGTTTTACACCTGAAATATTCCGGGTCCTGACATAAATGTCTTTCTCTCCCAGGTCATAATCCATTTTACCGATGGTGCAGATGACTCGCTAGATCAGCTGGAGGCTGCTTCATCTGCTTTGCATACAGAAGGTAACTTTTTTACTCTTCAAGGCAGTGATTATAGTCCATGTTAACATGCGGCCCATTTTACCACCATTTCTCATGAATCCACCAGCTTTTGATAGTAACGAATAAGGATTTCATGATTTCTACATGCACTTGCTGTTCTTCGTTGCCTTCCTGTGATATTTAGCTACCTGCTGGCACCTAAGCCTGTGGGTAACTGGCACTGAATGTGCTTGAAGACGCTTGTTCTTGACTGAAGAAGCTCCGTTTGCAATCGAGGAGGCAGACAATGACCTATCCTTCCAGGGGAGGGTGCGCAGGCCCTGCAGAGCACCTCGTCCCATCACACAGCCCCTTCTGCTTCCCCCCCTCTCAGGTGTCGACGCCCTCATCTTCGTCGGGCTGGACCGAGTGAGCAATTTTGACAAAGTGATGCAGCTGGAGTTTGGTCGCGGGTTCACCTACAACAGACCGCTCAGAGTTAATCTGCTGGACTTGGATTTCGAGCTGGCAGAGCAGCTCGTAAGTAACTTGGCACAGGCAGCGCTGCCTTGTAATGCTGGAGGAAAGCCGACGGCTGGATCTCCTGCGGGGCCGAGCCGGGGCTCAATTACACCCTCTTGGCTCTGGTCCTCTCCCCTCCCTGCCTCGCGTCAGCTCTTTTTACAGATGCCACAGCAAATAAAGTTAAGAGCAGATCATGGCGCTGCCCGGTCTCGTACCACTCCTGGAGAAGCCGTACTCCAGCCGAGGCTACAGCACATTAAGCGCGATGGGATTAAGTCAAATGGGATGGGATAAGATGCCGTCAAAAGCTGCTGTGCCAAAAAGCCTGCCCTCCGCCTATATTTATACCATTGTTTTTTTTTTTTAACCTTGTGGGTAATGCACTGTCATGCCTTGTCAGTGCTAAATCTCTTGCAGAAGCACTGCTTTCTAGGTTTCTTTCCCCGAGTTGATACACTGCCTGTATTTCAGACATGCTTTTAACAGATGAAGGAGTTATCTTTTCTTCTTCATAGATTTACTTCCCTCCCATGTGTGTAGTCCCTCTTGAGTTCGTTGAGTTAATTTGCTATCGTCAACCTCAGTATATCCAGTTCCTCCCAACTTCACATCTGCTACCAGCATCGTTAAGCTTCTTTTCCAGTAGATTTAATAAGGTTGGGCTTAACCACTGGTCCCTGTGGTAACCTTGCTGGGCCCTTCTCTGCAAATCAAAGTGCAGCCTCTTGGGAGCGAACCTTGGGTTTTGGGATAAGAGCTAGTCTTCAGCCCATCCCCAAGTAATTCAGTTGCCTAGGAAAATCCTTTCAAAATGTAAATGTGCAAAGCTGGCAGGAAACGTTTGCAGCCAGCAATGTACTTGGCAAAGAACATGATTTTTTTTTCTTTCTGTTGGATGATGCAAAACCAAGCTGTGATTTCTCTGAATCCGTATCTATCTTTTTTTTTTTTCCCCCCTCTTATGCTGTGTGCTCGCAAATTGTTCTCAGCCTGCGGGTTGCTGGTGAGCTACTCACTGCAATGACTTTCTCATGGCCTGTTCCACAGCCTGGATTTGTTGCTTTAGAGATAAGATTGCTCTCTTCAGTGACAGGCACCGCTCTGGGGACTGATCTCCTACTAAACGCTCTCTACAAATTCTGCCCCATGCAGTTCCCATTTAAACCCTTGCCTCTGATGTCCAAAAGATAACATTGACTGCTGCTTCCTAACCATGCAACCTAACCTGTCTGCCAGCACACACCTCCTTCTCCTGCTGTCGTGGGTGTTTCAAGGCAGAGACACCCCAAAATGCTGCCGGACCGACGTTATGCTCGGCACAGGAGCAATTGCACAGGCTCGAGGGCTTGCAGGAGTCATGGCGTTGGGGCTCTGCCGGGTTTCTAACACCTTCCCGTTGTGTCATGTGCGTTTTGCTGCAGGACAACATCGCAGAGAGGACGTGCTGCAAGGTCCCATGCAAGTGCTCGGGGCAGAGAGGGGACAGAGGTGTGCCGGGCCCCATAGGACCAAAGGTAGGTCACTTCATCTGGGGATGAAGGGTCCCTATGCAAGGTCAGTGTCCACCACCACGGTGGTGATGGGTGGGTGACGTGCAGGCTGTGTACGTTGTAATGGGTGATGCTAACGGGGAGGTCATCTCCACTTATCCCCCATTTTAAAACTGGCCCTGGGCCATGCACTAACGGGGAGGTCATCTCCACTTACCCCCCATTTTAAAACTGGCCCTGGGCCATGCACAGCGGTTGAGAGCTGCTCTTCTTCCCTTTCCTCACAGCTTCTGCGTTGTAAAACAACCAAGAGGGCAGGGATGAGTGGCTGGAAGGAAGGGGTGACGTGTCTCGTGAAACAATTTAGGGATGTCAAAGGGAGATGGTTTCTCTCATTAACTTGTTTACACAGATGACCAAGCAGCTGCTTTGTGCAAATCTAGAGAAATCTTGAATATATCAATTTAGAGGGAGATCGCAGAACTATGAAAGAAATGCAGAATGCTCTCTGTTGTCTTCTAGGGTGCCACGGGTGATCTTGGCTACGGAGGCTATCCTGGCGATGAAGGAGGACCGGTGAGTGATAGCCCCTGCTCTGCACGGTACTGCTCAAACTGGGGACCTCACCATAGTGAAGTGTTTGCAGGCTTTTTCACTAAATATTTTCTGTTGGGCATGTGGGCATGGATTAGATGAGAGAGCAAGCAGAACTTTGTGTTTCCCCCTCCTGATGGCCTGAGTTGCTGGTCCCAGCTGCTCCTGGGAGAAGGTCAGTAAGGAGCTCCTTGAGAGCTGGAGAAGGCATGACGGGGGCAATAACTCCCATTATTTGATGTGACCCAGCTCTGTGCTATTCCTCCAAGGCAGGTGGGAATGTTTGCAGCTGGTCCCGAACACCTCTGAGCAGGGCAGGGTGATTATGAACACAATAAAATCCCCAACTTCATTAAAGCTGCAGCCTATGCCAAAGTTATCCATACCAAACGCAGCTGAAAGATTTGAGTTAGTCCAAGAATGGGACCAAGAAGGGGTGTTTCTATCCATCCCAGCGGCAGACAACACGAATCCCATGACTTCTTACTAGCACTGTTTCGTCCAAACTCTTACTTCATGAATCCCACGTCGCCCCTGGAATAAACAACTCGCCACGCATCACGCCCAGGAGGTGAAGCCGAGGCCAAGGGGCTGGCGGTGCTCATCGCTTTTCCAATAGCACAGGCAGGGGCCAAATGCTGCTGTCAGATATCGTGTGCGAGGCACTGTTTTCCTGGGGCTTTAAGGTCAGGATGGGATTAGACATCTCTGCAGAGCTCTGAGGGTTTCGTCTTGCCATTTTATTTTTGAAGGAGAGGTTTTGTGAAGCTCTTTCATCGCTGAGAGTTTGGGAAGGATGTTTCTTTCTCAGTGGTGAAGACTTGCATTTGGTCTCTGCATGAGGAAGGTTGTGGGCAGGAGATGGCGGGATGGCCGGGCGTTGACCTTTCAAAACCTGATGCTCCGTTTGCTCCTGTGCTTCCAAGCCACCTCCTGCGCTTGCTGATGCATGCAGTTAGCTGAAGAAACGCGCTTAGCAGGCAAACCCTGACCATTGCCTTTTCTCCTCCATGCAACAGGGTGAGCGAGGACCACCGGGTGTGAACGGGACGCAAGGTTTCCAGGGATGCCCCGGGCACAGAGGAACCAAGGTACGTGCGGAAGGAGCCTGCACGGAGCAGACCCAGAGTCCAGCTGGTGGGAGTCCACCGAGGGCAACTCCTGCTGCTTTAGGATGTCACGCAACGGCCGCCAAGTCCACTCGAGTGGTGGTGTCCACCTGGCCAAGCACCAAGGCTTTCAGCAGGTGTCATGGCTTTAGCGTTGCTATGAAGAGCAAAAGGGCAGCCCAGCGACCCGGGCTCGATCTGCAGACAAGGCTGATTTATTTTCTGCAGTCTGGCTCTAGGGGAAAGATGTAAGAAGAGATGGATTTGTTCTTAACAGCAAGAAATGGCGTGTGCGTGTCTTGGCCCGGGGCTGGGTGTGTAGATGGAAATCTGCTGTTGGGGAGGAGGGAGAAAAGTAAGCCACGGCTGCTGCTTTAAAGAGGAACCTTGAGCAAATGGTTCAGGACAGCAGCCATGCCACAAGCCAGAAAAGGTGGTGAAACATATAATATTTATGGGAAATATTCAGCGATATTAAGGCGATGTTTCCTACCATTTGCTCTGACCACAGGATCCTCTGGCAGGGAGCAGAGGAGTGCATGAACCAAGCCCATTAGTTGCAGCTGAGGTACTGAGTCTCTTTAAAAAGCTGTCCAGCCTTGGACAAAGCCACCGAGACTGGATCTGGATTCATATAAAAACGGGTGCAGGGAGAAAAGAAAGTCAGTCGAGAAAGAGTTGTGGCTAAGAAGTAAACTATTTTATTGGATCACGTGGCCAAACCCCACGATGCACATATTTCATCTCGGCACGAGTGTTGAGGAGGCAGCTAAAGAAGAAGATTGGCATGAGAGGAATAAGGGGCAGTTGAACCCCGGTGCAGCAAGCCCTGGGGTTGCCCTGGTCCTGGCTCTGGGTCTGCCACCAAGCACAGCCCCCCTTCCCCATCGCTTCCCACAGCGATGAACCGGGCCAAAGTGGAGTAACTCCCTTTTCTGATCTCTTTAGGGCTCTCGGGGATTCCCAGGAGAGAAGGTATGGAGCGATTTCCTCACGCCACGGCGGTGAGCGTGTGCGTGTGGACGCATCGGTATCCCCCTCGCCGTTCCCCTTTCCCTCGGTGAGCATTTGCCCCTCGCCTCTCTTCTGCAGGGTGAACTGGGAGAAATGGGTCTGGATGGCATTGATGGAGAAGAGGTCAGTCATTTCAATCGCTTTTCTCTTTATAACAAGATGCTTCAGTGGCAGGGCCCCAGAAGCGGCAAATATTCTGCTAAAATATTTTTCTTTCGTAGGGAGACAAGGGTTTGCCAGGCTCCTCGGGAGACAAGGGATACTCCGGCAGGAGGGTAGGCTTTTATCATGTTTACGACGGGGCTAAATGATGGATTTGAGCCAGGGGAGGGTGGAGAGCCCTCACGCTCCCCTCGGGGCTGAGGACCCGGGCGGAGGCGCGCGGCAGCAGAGATGCTGTCGGCAGGCAAGGGCTGCTCTCGCTAACCCTCCGTCTCTTCCCGCAGGGTGATAAGGGAGTTAAAGGCGAACGAGGAGAACGAGGTGACCGTGGGCTTCGCGGAGACCCGGTAAATATTGCCAAGGCATCTTCTTGATTTTCCACCCGCTTTCCACCAGTCCTGGGGGTCATCAGCAAGCATGCGCTCGGCTTATTAAATGCCATTTGACAGTGGCAGGTCCAGCGACAGAGCAAGGACTCGGCGATGACACGCGGGTGACACGTGCCTCTTGATACCTGTCAATCACGGTTTCGTTATATTAAAATTCCCCTTCCTCCTCTTCTTCAATATTATTATTTCTCTGTTGAAAAGCTGTGTCTCTCTGAAAACACCAATAATACTTCATCTAATTCCGTCAAAAAAGAAAAAAAGAAAAGAAATGTTGGTTCTGAACTGTAGCAGAGCAGTTTATGATGTCTGAATTTCATGTCCCACTGACACAGATGTTTCTCATTGCTCTGTTGCTTTCAGGGAGATTCAGGAGCTGATAATACTCAACGGGGATCCAGAGGCCAAAAGGGTGAAATTGGACCAATGGTAAAGTTTCTTTGTTGTCTTTTGCTGTTTTTTAATTTTTGCAATAGGATGGGACACAGAAAGTAAGAAAAAACGATACTGCCAAAAAGGTGCAAGTTTCTTAAACTCATTGTGCGTTGTCAGATGGAATATTTTTCCACTAGAAAACGTTGTTGGTTTGCAACCAAAACTTTCTCTGGGAAGATGTCAGTTTAGAAGATGTTTTGTGTAAAAAGTGCTTTTTTAAAAATTATTATTTTACAATGCCTTTTGGGATATTGTCACTGAAAACAACTTTGTACTTGGAAATTAACTTCATATGTTCTTGTGAGTCATATACAAAAGCAGAGAACTGTTTAGATGATACCAAATCGGGACGTCCTGATTCACCTGAAACCTTTGGAAAAAAAACCTCATGTGCTCCTTGGAAAATTTCAAAACCCATTTGTTTTCATATCAGCTCGGAATACAAAAGCGTCTTAAAATGTCAGAAGGCATTTCCCAAAGAATGGGAATGTCGGCTTGTGTTAGCTCAGGAACTTGATGGAAAGCCTCCGTGAGTTGTTAGAAGGATTTCCACCGATGTAAGAATATCGAGTAACTTGTGTGAGAGCGTGAAATTTTTGAGAATTGAACCTATTTTCCTAATGCCTGCTCATGTCAGGGCTCTCACTTGAGTTTTGCTTTTCCCTTAGGGAGATCCGGGACCGGAGGGGCTGGATGGCCAAGGCGGTGGAGTCGGGAGGAAGGTGAGCTGCCAGACCCGCGCTCAGCGGGGGCCGAGCTTAGATTGACAATAACTTTTTCCCTCCTGCCTTCCCATGTATTTTGTTTCACAAGCGTCAGGAGTTCAACTTAAAAAAAAAAAAGGAAAAAAAAAAAAAAATTCAAAATGAAAATGCCTAGTGGTTTGCGGGCTTGTACAGACTTTAAAAGTCTAATCCTGAATTTATTCCCGTGCAAGTAACTCAGTACCCAAGATCAGTGGAGTTACACCTGCTTTACTTGGGCGTCTGCATTTGGCTGCTGGTTTTTAAAAGGCAAAACCCCAACTGGAGCTGGTGCAGCTGGGACGCCTGGAGGTGCGTCCCCTGCGGCTCCGCTGCCGCCTGTCCCTCGGGGCACGTGGCCCAGGGACGGTGGCACGCTCCTGCGCGCGTGAGGAAGCAGCTCGTGTGGTGGAGGGTCGGGGGACGCGAGGAAGGAAAAAACATGCCAAGGTTCGATATAAGAGAGCTGGCTGTGTGGATTTCTCTCTCCCTCTGTCCCCAGTAGTTTAAACTATTCAAACGTAATTTTGGATTAAGAGAGGCGGTGATTCACAGATCTGAAAGCAATAGCGAAACGTGTGCTTACGTACTCGGGTAACAAGTCTCATCGTCTCTTCGTTCGCAGGGTATGACAGGACGAAGGGGACCGATAGGAGTTAAGGTAAGCGGTGATGGGGACAACACCTGGGGCTCCTGCCATGCCACCAGCCAGGCAGCCACAGCACCCAGAGGGACGTGCCAAGAGGAGAGAAATGCAGGCTTTGCTTCTTCCTCCCTGCCTCCTCTCTCCTCCAGATTTCCCTCCTCCTCCTCAGGCTCATCTCCCCGTATGCTCCTTGCTGGACTCGGTGCAAAACCGGCCGTCCACGTGCCTGGGGCTGCCCGTCCTCTGCAGCGTTCCCTGGTCAGGTGCTTCATCTCCACGTGCTGCTGGAGCAGCATAACGGAACCGAAGCATAAAGGAGATTGATGCCCGTTGATTGCAGGAGGCAAATTACCCCACCCGTTCTGTGCTCATCCTCTGTTATAACCATATTCTGCAAAAAAAACCCCAAACAACTGTTCTTCCCTGCTCTTTATGCAGCTGTCAATGCCCTGAGATCTCCTTTCCCTCCCCATGGTGTTGACCACGTCCCCCCATGCTAACCTGCGTTGTCCTATTTTGCACTTCAAGGGTACCAAGGGCTCGCTCGGTCAAGCAGGGCCGGCTGGAGAACAAGGCATGAGAGGGCCACAGGTCAGTGAGCTTACAGCAAAGTAAATGCCTTACCTCACGTTGCGTTATTTCATCACAGCCACTTCCTCAAAGAGTCTCAGCAGCGAGGACTGTGGGAATTTGGGTATTTTTGGGTGCACTGTGGCCTGGCTGTCCTGCTCCGGGACATCAAGCCTGCCATTGCGTTCACACCACCCAAGGTGTGATGTGTTTGAAAACCATCTCTCGGGCGCTGGAGCATTTGCTTTCCCTTGCGATTTTGTGTAGCACTGGTGTGTTTCTGCCCATGTGTGTTGACAGAGTCTCTCTTTTCTCCCTGCACAGGGTCCACCTGGCCAGCTTGGCACGCCAGGCATAAGAGGAGAGCAGGGCGTTCCTGGACCCAGGGTAAGCCCTTCTAACTGCTTCTCAGCCATTGACCCAACTATGATCAGCAAGAACATCTCGCTGAGCCAATAAGATGCAGCTGATGTCTTTCCATTCACCCCCTCCAGGGCTCCAACTCTGTTTCACTCTTATAATTTCTTTCCTGAAAGAGCGGTCAGGCCTTGGAACAGGCTGCCCAGGGAAGTGGTGGAGTCACCATCCCTGGAGGTATTTAAAAGACGTGTAGATGAGGCGCTTAGGGACATGGTTTAGTGGGCATGGTGGTGTTGGGTTGACGGTTGGACTCGATGATCTTAGAGGTCTTTTCCAACCCTCATGATTCTATGACTCTATGGTTCTATAACACACTCTTCCAGTAGGATTCTCTGCTCAACTTATGCTAAAGATTTCTTGATCAAGAGTTACAGAAGAGAAAGAGTTAAAAGCAACCACAAAGGGGTCAGGACTTCAGAGTTTGGCCCACTATTGTTTGCGACCTTAATTAAAGAACATCCCTGCGTGACTGGTAGGGCATCCTCCATGAATGTTTCAACCTCTGAAGCCAGAGCATAACCACCTCACGTGCTGGCTGGGGGCCCCCCATGGATTTATTTCTCCCTCCCGCTGCATACCCCAGCAAGACTCGTGGCCATAAAGCCAGACACATCTTGCATTTTCCAATCCTGAGCAGGACTTTGCCCCTCCTGCTTACACCTTTCCCAGGGGGGTTCTCTAGGGACAATATAAGTTGCTGCTGACATTTACATTGAACTGACCTGGTCCTTCAGATCTTCCCAACCATGAATTAGACTTCTGAATTTCCTAAGGTGCTTTGAGAGGCACCCTAGTAGTTAATGCGTGATTTCTATGGTCACCCAATCCCCTGGCACCCAGTTTTCTTGACATGTTGCCAACATGCCTCTCCCTGTTGCCGTTCCAGGCTGGTGGTGGACCAACAGGAACCCCAGGAGAGCGGGGCAGGATCGGTCCCCTGGGACGAAAGGTATGTCTTCATGAGCATTGGGCATCAGCAACTAAAACAGCAATGAAAAGCTTCTGGATAGGATAAAAAAATACTTGAGATGAACCTCTTGGAGCAAAATTAGCTCATTTTCACTGGCTTGCACTGTGTGAGTAGAGCAAGGTCTGTGCTCTGGTTGTTTCATCAGGCTCCCGTTTCATTGAACGGAGAGGCAAAAGTAATTGAGTCACTGAGATTCCCAAGTAATTTTCCAGGGCAGATTCTCAGCCGATGCCCAGATGGGAAGGTGGGTGTGCTGGATCTCTCTAGACCCTCCGTATGGTTTTCTCTCTCCAGATTCACACACACGGGTTCATTTCCATGGCTGCTCCACTGTCCGCTTGCGCTGGCAAAATCTCCAGAGTTTGGGAGCTTTTATTTTTGCAGCGTTTATAAAAAGCAAACACCATCCTGAGGTGGGAGCTGGCTGGTCCCCCTTGCTCAGCTTTCCTGAAATCACGAAAGGTCCCACTAAAGAGCAAGCATTTTGTAGCATTGCTGGCCGTGTAGGTCCAGCCACGGCTTTCTGCTGCAAGGACCACTGCAGACTGGTCTGTGTAAAGAAACCAGTGCTGATGGGGGTGGGAAAGGCTCAGAGTTGCCTGGAGTTTCAGCACATGCTTTAACAGATGCTCCTATTTTCAGGGTGAGCCTGGAAACCCCGGACCCAAAGGGCCAAATGGACAGCAGGGCCCACGAGGAGAGATGGTAAGCGTGGCCATGCACTCACACCTTTAAGGATGCTGGGCTGAACCTGCTCCTGTAGCAAACGGGCCACGGCCCTTCACAGCAGAGGGTTTAGTTCCCCTATAGACTTTGCATCCTCCATAGTACAATATGAGAGAGGGAAATCAGCTTTATGTCTTCAGCTGGCATGAGCGTAGTTGGTAATGGTAGTCCCTTCGAGGAGGTGAATTATATTCACTTGAAAAGTGGCTTTTAACATTTCGGAGATCAGTCCGCAGGGCAGAGGCTGTCCAGAGTTGCTTGGCCTCGTCCTGGCTCATTGCGTGAGGCGTTGGGTAGACACCCTGAGCTGACCCCGTGTGCTAGTCCTAAGTAACCTATAAAAAGGACATATGGACTAAGTGAGCGCTTTCATTAGTCCGTATAATGAGGAGCCAACTGAGGAAAAAATGGTTTGTGCAAAGCAAGGGAGGACAAGCTGGGGTCAGACAGAGCTGTAAGTACACGCCTAGCATTGACTGACCTCCTAATGTGCTCCCCACTGCTGGCTTCCACCTGGGTTTTACACATTATATTTGTATACTAAGCAGGTTTTAATTCAGATTTGTAGTTTTGGCACCACCTTTTTGTGCTTTTTTTTCTTGCAATAATTTCATCTATAGAAGGACTTCCCAAAGGCCTGCGGCATCAGTGGGTTCTTTCTATTGATGCTGCTGGATCTGCGCGCTATTCGCATATGACTGCATATTAATGACTTTGGCTTTCCAATTTTAGGGTGATGATGGACGAGATGGAATCGGTGGCGCAGGTCCTAAAGGCAGAAAGGTAGGTGGATGCTGAGCATGTCCATCTCCCAGCATGAGTTACGAAGGACAAGGAGGTAGCCAAGGTCTCCAGTGCAGTTGGGCAAGGGCAGAGCCTAGGTGAAGTCAGATACACAAAAATCAGCCCTATGTGTACCCTGGTGAGAAAATCAGGCAAGACTTTTCAAACCTTTCCCCTCTGCCTTTGTCTTGGTTTTGCCGCCGAAAATCAGCTTCTCCAAGGAGGAAGCATAATGTTTTTGTACCTTTTAGCCACAGAGCCCCATGAATGTCTGTGGGACTTTGAAAACAACGCGCCAGCATCTCTGACAGCTCCTCTACAGCTGAAACGAGCCTTAGAGGAGCAACCAGACCTTAAAAAGAGCGGCTATTTTCTTTTCATTAATCGTATGAGGAACAAAATTGCAAAATGAATTTGCAGTCTCTCTCTCTTTTCCCTCCATCATTTAATTCCTTCAGTTGTTACAGATCTGCCTGCAGAATCAGGTTCATTTTCTAAAACATATTCAAATAAACCTTTATGTTGTTTCAGGGAGAACGCGGCTTCGTAGGCTACTCAGGGCCCAAGGTACGGTGCAGCCCGTGAGCTATGCATTAATTTTCCAAGCAATGTAGCCATTACCTGTGGTCCTGTGCAGATTTAGAGCTACCGTTTGTGTTTTTCCCCAACCAGGGTGGACCTGGTGACCGCGGTGTTGCTGGAGGCCCCGGCCCTAAAGGAAACAGAGGCCGCAGAGTAAGTTGGACCATGACACAATTTTTCCCTTCTGCATGAACGGGCCTGAAAGATGCATCTTTTCCCCAAGTGTTGACCCTTACTACTGGCAGTCCTTCTGCAGATGTTCATGGAGAGGACTTCTCTGCTCTCTCTCTCTAGGGAAATGCAGGAGATCCTGG
This sequence comes from Fulmarus glacialis, assembly GCF_000690835.1. Taxonomy (NCBI): domain Eukaryota; kingdom Metazoa; phylum Chordata; class Aves; order Procellariiformes; family Procellariidae; genus Fulmarus; species Fulmarus glacialis. The sequence continues at coordinate 38,751 of NW_009219249.1, forward strand.
GACACCCGGTCAGAAAGGAGAGGTCGGATACCCCGGACCATCTGTAAGTGGTCATTGCGTTGCTGATGGGGCCTCTGGCTTCCCCCCGGAGAGACTCCTGGTTGCTTCTCTGAGAAAAGTAGTGGTCCCTATTGGTGCCAGGAGTTGAAAAATACGCCCATCACCACCTCCTGCTAATTTCAAGTTGGGCAAATTCCTGTTTATTTGTCTTAGATGTGTCTCTATAAATTCCTGACTAGCTGTTTATCATTTATATCGTTCACCCGTGCTCAAACTGCAATGCACAGCAGAAGGAAAAAGTCAAGAGACAGGCTCTTACCAGGCACTAGGATTTCCCCATGGCAATATGCCACTTAAAACTCCTTCTAGGAAGTTCTCAGCTCTTTATCATTTATCACCCCACACAGAATATGGTCCATGACCAAATCTGACTGGCACAGAGGACCCTAGAAAGGCCAAGGTGACGTGGCTTGCTTTGCACATGAACCTAGAGCACTGTAAATGTCCCTTTTGGTTTGGCCTCAGCTAGGTTTACTCCTCACAGGGCAAAACATTTCCTTCTTTTGCTGGAAACACAACTGAAAACAGGCAGGTTTCCCTTTGGCTTCTGCATGACCCGTGGTTAAACAATTATTCCAACTGGGTTCATGGGGCACCCTGAAAATACACATTGCGTTCAATTTTACTTTATTTTTTAAACAGGGACTTAAAGGTGATAAAGGAGAATCCAGAGATGTAAGTGTGGCGTCATTTATCTCTTGTTTTGAAATACTCTTTTGTTGGCTGTGTCACATATCTCTTTTTTGCCCTTTCTCCCTTCGTTTTATTTTCTAAAGCAATGTGCGCTTGTGCGGAACATCAAAGACAAATGCCGTGAGTACATCGGTGCTTTGATAATTCCCTGTCTCGACCCTTGTATGCCCATCATGATACAGGAATGGCACTGACCAAACTGCTTTTTTTCCCCATCTTTTCCACAGCTTGCTGCTATGGTAAGTCACCTTCAGTCCTTTAAAGCCCAGTGTGACCGTGTGCCAGAATTGTTTCTCTCTCCCCACGTATGCGGTATGAATGATTTACCCCTGCCGAGGACGTGGTCCTTGCACCCTGACAACTATTTGGGGCACTATTTATTCCCAATGCACGTTTCTGGCAGGTCCCAAGGAGTGCCCAGTCTTCCCAACCGAGCTGGCCTTCGCTATCGACACCTCCTCGGGCGTCGTGAGGGATGTTTTCAACAGGATGAAGCAAACCGTGCTCAGAGTGGTCAACAACTTAACCATCGCTGAAAGCAACTGTCCTCGGGGTGCCCGGGTGGCTCTGGTCACCTACAACAACGAAGTCACCACAGAGATCCGCTTTGCTGATGCCAGGAAGAAATCGAGCCTCCTTCAGCAGATCCAAAACTTCCAGGCGACCCTGACCACGAAGCCCCGCAGCCTGGAGACCGCCATGTCCTTCGTGGCCAGGAATACCTTCAAGCGTGCCAGAAGCGGCTTCCTTATGAGGAAGGTGGCTGTCTTTTTCAGCAACGGGGACACGAGAGCCTCCCCGCAGCTCAACGACGCCGTGCTGAAACTCTACGATGCCGGGGTCATGCCCGTGTTCCTCACCAGCAGGCAGGACCCGGTTCTCACCAGAGCTCTGGAGGTTGGGGTCGTTCACCCTTTCTTTCATTTTCTGCTTATAACCTCAGCCTGGTTTTCTGGGGAGATTGATGGTGTTTGCTCCTACAGGCAGCGGTCGGCTTCCACAGGCCTTTCAAGTGCTCAGTGCTGGGAAAGCATTGCTGCCCAAACTCATCCAGCATGTCTATTAGGAGAGAAATCCAAAACATGGCGCATGCTGTGAAATGCTAGTGAGGTTATGATGAGTCATTTGTTTCCCAGACCATGGCTTCAGGGTGCCAGGTGTGGTATGAAACAGCAGAAAAGACGGTCCCCATAGTGAGAAAGGTCTGACAGAAAGGCAAGGGTGGGAAGGTGGAGGTACGGTAGCTTTGTTGGCAGAGGGAGAGTGGGCGTACAGAGATTTAAAGCAACAAAAAAGCCCCAGACAAGCACACTGAGCACTGGTTCAAGTGCTTGACCCTTTTCTTGGAGTCTATGTCTCTAAACTAGTCCCCCTCGCTGACGTTGGGGGCATTAGCCTCCTCCAAATGGGATCCACCAGAAGTAGCACGCTGAGTAGAGAATCTCTTAGAGCTGTGGATTGCCCTCCCCTACTTTGAGCTGAAAATAACAGAAGGCAGCATTACTGACACCATGTTTTTCTGTTTGCATCTAACCAGATCAACAACACAGCGGTTGGACATGCAATTGTTCTTCCAACCAGCGGCAGTCAGCTGAATGAAACTATCCGGAGGCTCTTGACTTGTCACATTTGTCTGGGTAAAGCATCCAATTTCTCCTCTAGACAGTGCCAAATCCTTCTGGTCGCGCAGCAGTCGGTTGTCAGTGGTGCAGAAGGGAAGCCCAGTTGGGAGTCAGCCCTTTTACTGCTGAAGACGAGGGATTCGTATTCTTAGGTTGAGCAGAAAACGTTGGCGTTGTGAATGAGGCTTTCTGGGTGTTCTCCACTTTGTAAAGAGAAGCTCCTTTTTTGGCTGGTTCCCACTTCTACAGCCCAAATACCGATAGCTAAACGCTCTAAAATATGGCCTTCTGCCATTTATGACAGAGCGCTTCAGGGATCCCTTTGGACAAAGGAGCGCATAAAAATACTAAATGCATAACTAAATGTGTTTTGGGATGAAATTACTTTGGTATCAAGCAATGGACCAGGGAAGGTCCATGGCTTGATAGTATTTCACATGACGCAAGAGATTTTTACAATGACGAGGGAGGGTCATCTTCAGTTCCTCCAGGTGAAACCTACCATATTTCTTCCCTAGATGTGTGTGACCCGGATCCCGTCTGTGGTCTTGGTAGTCAGAGATCTGCATTCAGAGACAGAAGAGCAGCCCCAACAGATGTAGACACCGACGTAGCCTTCATCATGGATAGCTCAGAGTCCACCACTCCTCTGCAGTTCAACGAGATGAAGAAGTACATTTCCCACCTCGTAAGTAACCTGGAAATCAGCTCTGAGCCAAAAGTATCTCAGCACCATGCAAGAGTGGCAGTTCTCCAGCAAGCTCCTTATGAATATGAAACCAACTCAAGCTTCCCACCAGTAAAAACTGAGTTTTCACTAACTGATTATGGATCCAAAGAGAAGATCATTAATTACCTTCACAACCAAATGACCCAGCTCCATGGCACGAGGGCTATAGGAAGTGCAATTGAACACACAGTGGCTCATATTTTTGAAAGCGCGCCAAACCCTCGGGATCTAAAAGTCATAGTTCTGATGATGACCGGAAAAGTGAATAAACAGGAACTTGAGTACCTGCAGAAGGTTGTTATTGACGCAAAATGCAAAGGGTACTTCTTTGTTATCTTGGGCATTGGCAGGAAGGTGAATACCAAAAATATCTATAGCCTCGCTAGCGAGCCAAACGATGTGTTCTTCAAATTGGTCGATAAACCAGGAGAGCTTCATGAAGAGCCCTTACTACGCTTTGGGAGACTGCTGCCATCTTTTATCAGAAGTAAGTATAACATCCTGCAGCCCAAGTATTATGGAAGGGGCAACACGTGACCTCAGAGGGGTTAATCTGCCAGGTTTGGTTTACCTGCCTGTTGGTTGGGTGGGCTCTAGCCTGACTACCTCTTTGGGCAGTGGGGCCCACTGAAAGTCGTCTCTTTTTATAATTATATGTTACATAACAATTAGTAATATATTATTATATTATAGTTCTGTACTGTTTGGTCTGTTTGTTGCCGCTCATAGGTCTACCTAGTTGAGTGTGTCTGGGTTTTGTTCACTTTGGCCTCCCCATCCCATCCCATGTAGGCTGTTGGTCCACCAACTAGAGTTTGCACTTCTGTCCGATTTGACCTGGTCTCCATGGGCTCTCCTGTGGGATCTGACCTAATCCTGCCTGGCTTGCCCGTCACATCTGCAACATGTCCCATAGGGTCTGGACCTGCTGGGAGTCTTGGCCCTCTGCAGCCCAGCAGCCTGCTAGCACTCCCCCCGAGCTCCCTGACCACCCAGCAAATCTTTCTTCCCAACTTCAGCGTAAACATCACCTCTAGCAGGCGTTTGGACGGCTCAGGCTGAGATCTGGAGTTGCTGTATGCAGATTTAAGGACCGGATGAACAGGATTCTTTGCTCAGGGATAAATAATGCTGCTGTGTTTGGGATGTGCAGATTGTGCCTTGAAAATTTGCATCTCAGCTTAGCTAGAGACCCCCGGCTGGATCTCCAGCTAGAGCCAGCTGCCAGAGATCCTAAACAGACCTGGCCAGCAAGGACAAGAAATGGACCTTTTCTAGGAAAGCTAGTTTTATCCAAAAAGTCCTGAAAATCAGTCTACTGGGCTAATAAACCACTGATTCAGGAATGTCTTGCACTAAATGGGGAGCAAACATGAGCACATCTTTCCCTGGAAATAAATGTTTAGGTTTTCTCAGTTTGCTTTTTCCATTTACCGCTTACAGGGGTCCTGGAAACTTCTAACTTTTGAAAAAAATATTAACTGTGTGGTTGGAAGTGCCTTGTTATAAGAAAACTGTTTACATGTGACAGACTAAGACATACAGCCTTCTGGTACCTCGTCGTTACTGCTCTCATGTTTGTAAATTGGAATAACAAACCTCCCAGCCCAGGATGCTGCAGTAACCACACCAAATATGCGAGATACTCCATAGCTTTTATCAGAGCAAGCAAGAAGAGAGGAGTTTTTTTTAAATCAAGAAGAAATATATGTAATGTGTTGTTGGTAGGTAACCACCATCCTCAACGCCAGTGTTTAATGCCAGGCTCTCTCTGCCTCTAGGCGACTTTGCTTTCTACCTGTCTCCAGAGATAAGAAAACAGTGCGAGTGGTTCCAGAATGATCAGAAAGCCAAGAGCCAGAGCCCCGGGCACGCCGGGCACAAAGCAGTGTAAGTAGTGGTTTGGCTGCGAGAGAATGAGCTTTGCTAACAGCTTGTCTGGGGGAGAAGCCTTCACTTCCCAGTCCCTGTTTGGAAAAAGAAAGAAAAAGCAACTTCAGTGCTAACAATCAGGATTATCAGCATTTTACTAGTTCCTTTAGTGCTGTGTCAAAAAAGCAATAGATATATCTACTAGAGAAGGTTAGACAAGTACGCATATAATTTTAAATTTGGGTTAAATTTCGTATTTATATATGTATAAAGGATATGAAGAAGGTATATGCCACTTTCATCATGCAGAATTCCACAAATTACTATTAATTTTGGGGTTTTCCACTCAATGAACTATTTTCAGAGGCTGGGCTGCCCTGGACTATTTGATATTCAGGATCCATCATATCCTGATATCTTCTGAATAGAAGTGAAAGCTTGTGCCGCCAAGACTCGCACAGAGCTGCTGGCTTTAGAAGGTCAAGCCCCTTGAAATCAGGCAGATCTGCCTACTGAATTCACTCTTATGTGTGTGAAGTTGGTGTGTAGACAGACTTGCGCCCCGAGCATTAGGCAGTGCTCTGCAGCGCTTTCCACTGCTTGGCCGTGGGCATATCTAAAGCTGACAAAGACTATTGACCTTGGGCGGGGGTTCTTGCCAATGGTTTCTATGTCAACTCCTCTCCACTTCCAAAATTCTGCTTATATAGGGGGAAAAAAAAAAAGCCATATCAGCTGCTTTTGCTTTTGACAGGTACGTGGCACCCAACGTGACCATAAGCCGGACCCTCAGTGCCAGCACCACGGTCGGTGCGAGCATCAAGCCGGTTGCGAGCACCAACACCCGTGCCAGAACCACCACCGCCAGCACCACGGCCCGGACCAGAGCCACCGACCAGACCACAACCAGCACCGTGGTCCAGGTGAACGCCACCGCGCAGGGCGCAGCAAGCACCGCCGCCCACACCAAAGCCACCGGCCGCACCACCTCAAGCACCACGGCCGCCGCGGCAGGCGGCAGGAGAAGACAAGGCGGTACGTGAAAGGCTCTCGCTTGTCTGTACCGCAGTGGGTTGTGGCTTTTCTTCCTCGCTGAGAGGATTATTCCTATGGGAAATGTCACTAAGAGGCCAAATTTCATGCTTGCAGAAACAAGTTTTTAGGTGCAAAACTGGAAATCCGCGCTGGGGGGTTAAGGCTTTGTCAACTTGTGTCGAGAATTTTTTGCAAAACCGCATGGGAGACGGGCTGCCTCTGGGCAAAACACAAGCAGGACATCTAAATATGGGACAATCCATCACCCGCTGCCTAGCTCAGTAGTACAGCGGCAGAGCGCTTCTCTTTCTAGTATGGCCCATTTGCTTTCTATGTTTTCCTTGTAGCATTTACCCCTTGGCTAAGGTTTGCTATTTACGGTGATTCATACAATGGCATTGTTCGAATTCTCCGTCAGCTAAGATAGTTAGTTCAGTTAGTTCATCATTGAATCAGTGTGGAGACCTGTCTGGGAATGCTAAAGCTCTTTCATGCGAGCACAGTTCGTGTAAAAGAGTTTTCCCATGTGTTTTTGCAGGGGGGTGCAGGCAGCTCTGCACTAGCTCAACAAGTAACAAAGAACATGTGTCAAAGCACAGGGATGCTTAACCAGTTAATGAATGCATGTCCCCATGTCAATAATAAATAGAAAGCAATAAAGAAAAGCAATCGGCTTTTGCAAGGTTAATGCTTTCATCAGCTTGCGGGGAACAAACATTTCTGGGTGTGTTTTGCTCCACTCTTGCTTCCAAGCAGCGTTTATAAAGGTCTCATCCAATACTCTGCCATAGCAGGAAAACCTTTCCCAAACAGATTCTTTGACCTGTCTTAAGGTTATGTTCGATCTTAAGCAGGCGTTGCTTGAAGATCTTCAGCAGTTCAGTGAATCCACTGCACCCTAGAGAAAGATCTGACTGGACATGTTTACAGTTGTTGGGAAAGTTGTGCTGGGAATCACAACTCAGGCTGTGTAAATCTCGTAAAAAAAAAAAATTGCTTTGATTTGCTAGATTGCAGCAGATCATTAAAAAATAAATAAACCACTTGGTAAATCATCTAGGCTATGAAAAAAAAGCCTCCCTGCAGTGTGCTGGGTTGGGCATCTGAGATAGCAAAGTCACAACCTGCTTTGCACGTGCCACAACTGGCTGCAGACCAATTTATTTGCTGTGGACTGGGGAGGAGATCCTGCAGCACTGAGACACTTTTTCCTTGAGAGCTTTCTCTTCAAGTCCTTGCTTAGTGCTTCTTCTGATTTTTTTTGCATTGCAGGAAAGACCCACGACATCCAGATCACAGATGTCACCGAGAACAGTGCCAGGCTGCGCTGGGCCAGCCCCGAGACACACAACGCCTACACTTTTGATATCACCATCACCTTAGCGCATGACCACTCTCTCGTCCAGAAGCAAAACCTGACCGGCACTGAGCACATCATCCGAGGACTCAGAAGCGGACAGAAATATCTCGTCGTCATTACCGGCTACCAGAAATCCCAACCCAAAGTAACCTACACAGGGACGTTCAGCACAAGTAAGTACCTCTTGAGGAAAACACACAAACACGTATTTTTTCATAAAATGGACACAAAAAATGGAAAAAAACCATGTAAGGGAGGGGGAATCAGTTGGTACCGATGATCCTGGCCCTGGCGATGCTCAGTTGTGTCACTGTGTGTCTGGCATCCTCCGGACCAGCAGCAGGACCCGGTTATGAAATGCTGCAAATGTGTTTCTTTGGCAAATGCAAGTTGTCACTTCACTGGTGTTAAATCGACACAGATTGTGGGAGAACGAAAGCCAGTCCCAGAGCAGGGTTTGTCCTATTGTACGTGCAGGAGGCTTTGCACAATGGGTCTTGGTGTGGTTCAGCCGGCATTGCTGTAATTAATAATAAGAGTCAAGCTGGGTTAACACAGAATAAATGCGGTCCAGCCTGATTGCAAAATAAGCAAGAAAAGCTTCTTGTCCGATCGCCATTTCCATAGCCCCCTATCTGCTTCGCATACTATATTATCCAAAAAAAACCCACAAAGAAGAGATTACACGGAGGGTTTAGGCCTTTGCGGATCCAAGCTCCGTGTGTAGAGATCAGATGTAAACCTCACCAAACCCTTTGGCATGGCCAAAAGTTGCTACGTAAGACACAGCCAATTTTTTTTAATATAGTTTGGCGTAGAGGTGACTTGGCTTGGTGGTGTGGAGGAGTTTGCGCTGGTCCTGCCAGTGCTGCATCCGGCTTCTTCTGGCACTTCAGAGCCAATTTCAGTGCCCAAGGAGAGCCTTTCCATTGGCTTCAGTGGGTTTGGATCAGGTCTGAAGTCTTTTACCTTCGCGAGCAATAAATGTGCCCACAAAAATGTCGAGAAAAGACATCGATGTGTAGAAGTAACATTTGCATGTGCTGAGTTGGAGCTCTCGATGCCCAGGGAAGCCGCATTTCCCATAGAGTAAATCTCAAACAGGAACAAACTGGGCAGGCAGCGGTGATGCCACCTATGCCGCAAGCTGTGACCGGTACACTGGGTAGCACTGTCCCCTTTCCCCACACCCATACCCTCCACCAGAGAAAAGCAAATCCAACCCTTCTTGTAGCTGCAGCCCCCTCCTGCCCTCCAGCCCCATGGAAAATGAGCCACGGGTTGCCCTGGAAAGGGGAGTGATGCAATGTGGTGCGGTCCTGCAGGGCATGACGCAATATGAACCATGTTCTCCTTTCCATCACAAGGGATTTCTTCCCCTGGTGACAGCCCTCAACAAGAGTTGAGGGTTCCTAGAGAGATGTGAGGCTGTGATGGGAGGAGGGTGGTCAAGGAGAGGCGTGCAATGCATGGACAATCCTTGAGGGCTGCAGGGGAACAAGAGAAGATCCATTATGGACTATTTGCTCCCCCGGAGAATGCCTTTTTTCCCTCTCTAAGGCCAGAGGAGCAAAGCTAAAGTCTGGAGTCTGCACCTCCAGAGCCCTCCAGTTGCACGCTGTGGGGTGAGCAGGGGCCATCCGAAGCAAAGTCCCACCCTGGGGATGCTCCTTCACAGTCACCCCTGAGGATGAGCCCGACACCGTGCAGCAGAGCCGCCGGCTGGGGAGAGCAAGGAGAACCCGTCCCGGCGCGGCTGGGCGGTTGTGGATTACTCATCCCGTCAGCTGCCTCCAATAAACATTTCTGAAATGTATGCGCTAGGGTAAACAGATCCAGACCCGACTCCTGCGACTTGTGTGCGTCCCCCGTGCTGGAGCTGGGGCCAGTGAGCTTGTTTATGGCTGTGCCGAGGGCGCTGCGGCAGATCCCCTTCCCCTTGGCTGACCCCGCTGCTTCTTCTCCCCAGAGACCCCGGCGCAGCCCAAGATGTCCCTGGCCAACATGATGCTCAACACCGAGCCGCTGGAAGGGCCTGAAGGTGGTGAGTACGGGCGACGGTGGGAGCGCGGGGCTGGGGGGCTCTGCCAGGACCCTCACCGAGAGCCTGCCCGTTTGCATTGGTCTTCCCCTTGCCTGCTCCCAAACCCGGCCTTCCTCGGAGCCCCGCTAGGACCAGAGGATCTGCGAGTCTTTTGCTTTGCAGAGCCAGCAGGTTATGAGCTAGATGACAGCCTTGACCATGCAGACCTGAGCCCTGTATTGGGGGTTTCTGCCCCATGCTGGATCCAGAGCCCCCTGAAGTCGCTGTGACCTTCATGGGGGACTCAAACCAGGTCCTCTTTCCACCGCAAGGACGGGCGATGAGCCAGGGCCCAAGCGCTGGCTGCTCTCCAGGGACAGGCGGTGCCCCATGGCCTCTCCGGCACACGTAGATGCAGGTGTGGATGCAGAACATCACCTGATGCTTGCTCACACTCTCGCTCCCCATTTGGGGCAAAGAATAGGTCTTGGCTCCTTGGTTTAACACACAGCTCTCAACAAGGCTTGACCAACAGCCAGGGATTGCAGGGGAGCATCAAACATTTGCATAAATTTGGCTAATTGGTAGCCTCCCTCCAGTTTCACCCATCTGCCTATCCCCTATTTCTCTGCCACCAGTGGTGCGTGTAGTAAACTGCTAAATGAGCAAGCTGTCAGCTCCTACACCGTTGTTAATCCCGTTAACCTGTGTTAATAACCCATAATCACTGTAGCCGTTCATACGTCATCTCATTGCTTTTGTTGACATCAAGCTCATTATATCGGTGCTATTACACTCAGTCATACCGTAAGTGCCAGGCTGCAACCCTTCCTCCAAGGGTCTGGAAGGGCTCCCAGCCTTCATAAAGCAGCACAGCCCCATCGCAGGCACCAACTATGGATCTGGCATCCAAAACTCATCCCTGAATCATCACACTCATGTTTTTCTTTAAGCATTTTGCTTGCACTGTGGCTCCTTTTCTTCCGGAGGTGATTTGAGAGCATGGGGAGATGCTGCTGCTCAGCGCGTTCAGCCAACAAGAGTTGCGAAGCTGCTGTTGGGGTCTGGCTGCTCGCGTTGAAAGGGATGAGCATGGACCTCATGCCTGGTGGTACCTGGCTGGTGGTCCCACCGGAGCTTGCTTGCAGGCAGGGACCATCTCATTTCTGCCTTGCTGCATGTCCCATCATCCCACCCTTCCCATGCGTTCCCACTCATTTGGTCCCTCTCCCCGGCACTGACATCCCCTCTGAAGTCTTCACCTGGCTTGTCCCCACCAGGTGACACGCAACCCCGTGGCTTTGTTTAACCCCTTGTGTGCCAGCCCTTTGGAAACAAGGTCTGTAGGCTTCTGTAGGTCTGCCCGAAGGAAAATGGATGCGCTGCGTGCTCGCTCTGCGCTTCAACGCAGACCTCTCAATCTCAGCTCCTCTCGTTGACCCACTTGCAGCAAACGTCTCTGCCCGAGGATTTATGGCAGCCGGCAATTTGGGGGAAACATTCCCCGAGGACGCTAAGCTGAAGTTTTTCAACAGGCTAAAGACGTTAAACAGGGCAGGGGATTTGGGATGGGTTGTTTAGCTGAGTCTTCTCTAGTTCTCTGTGCAACGGGAGACACCCATCCATAAATCTTCCGATGGACCTCGGAGGAAGCCCCAAATTCTGCCCTCCTTGTACAGGCAAAGCAGCTGCTAGCATGGATGACCCAGCTTTGCTAATAAAAACTCTGGGATTTGAACCTAAATTATCATTTCTGGGCAGGAAAGGAACGTATGTTTAAATCCTCATCAAGCCTTAAAGTCTACCAGGTGTGGCTTGCCTTTAGAGACAAAATAAACACACTTAAGGATTAAAAGTTACTGCCAAGACAAATAGCTTTAGAAAATAGATGGGGGGAGTTGCCTGAGGGCCCGATCCTGCGTGCGCCAGCGGGGAGTAAGGGGCTCCCACCACCTTGGTCCAGGGACTTGGGGCTTGGATGCACGACGAGATCAAGAGCGGGGAGAGGCAAGCTGGCGGCCGGGAAAGGTTTGCATTCAGCAAGAGAAATCACACGACAAGGAAAAGCCACCAGTCCTGTACCGGGCTTTTTTTTCTTTTTTTCTTTTCAATCTCTTTGCTTTTTCAGCTTTTAACCCTTTCAGAGTCACTTAACCTTTGCACCTTTTGACATGCAGATTGGCCAGACCCTTGCTTGCTGGACTTTGACATGGGTGTGCAGTGCAAGGACTATCAGATTGTGTGGTTCTTTGACTACAAAAACAAGATCTGCAGCCAGGGTTGGTATGGTGGCTGCGGTGGTAATGCCAATAGATTTGAGGCCGAAGCTGAGTGCATTAGCAAATGCTTAAAACCATGTAAGTACCACGTGAGGATTAATCCTTTTGTATTTTATCATATTGTCAAATAATATTTGGATTGGAGAGAAAACATCATTTAAAATCCAAACCCACGCACTTTTTCCTCCAGCAGCAGCTGAGAAAGCCATGCAGCAGCCACCCCTTGAGAAAAGATTATCGTCAGGTAACACCCAAAAAAATAATAACAATCACAAACCAAAGCGAATCCATTATTTCACCTTGACCATTTCATAGCATGCATCCAAGCTTGTCCAGTACGAGATCACCAGTAGCATAGACTTGGTTTTCATTTGCTCCTTGACACGACCGTGCCGTCCCATCTGCTTTGCATGAGCACATCACCTCGCATGCGTTTTGTCACACCAGGACATGTGCTTGCATGACCCGCGTGCAACCCACAGCTATACAGCAAAACCACGCGCTGGATTTCGTGAGAAGTGTGGAGTTGCCGAACTGGAGCGTGGCATGGTCCCAAAGCGGTTTCTATTATCGCTGGATGACTAACCAGTGCCACCACCCAGCGGTGCGCCTTTGCTGAGATGTAAAGAATTGCAAACGTTTCACTGCCTGTAACCAAAACACTTGATGGAAAATTACTCCCCGGGGCTTGGGTCTTGCGTGCAGATGTTTTCCTTTTGCACCAAAAGACAAAAATCAACGTTGAGGGAGGAGCCCACAGGAAAATGGCAATGACCTCCTCCTTTCCTCAAGGAGCTTCTGAGATTAAGGGGTTGTGTTTGCAAACCTCTTTAAGACCTGGGGAGGAAGCAGAGACTTGCGATCACCCGTGTTGGTTCAGCAAGGGGTTGGGATGGGAACCTGACCCCAGCCAAGCCTTGCTGTCGTAGCAGCCTTCCCCTTCCAGTGGCGTTTCAGGGCCCTTTGCAGAGATGGGAGGGAAACCTAGGAGTGAAGCAAGCTCTGGTACCTAATGGAAGGGCTTTAATCCTCGCAGGGTCTGAAAAGGCCAATTAAGGACTCCTCCCACCCATTTGATTTTCTTAGGGGTATTTTAGGCTCCTTAAATCAGTCGTGGGAATTTTTGTCACTGGCAGCCCGAGTCCAGCTGTGGGTGCCCCTGCAGAAACACGCGGGCGAGCGAGGAGAAGGCCACCACCAGCCATGGAGATGCCTGGGGTGGCAGCTGCTTGCAAAAAGAGATTGCAAGGTGCTTCTGGGCTGCAAACGGGCATCACGGACAGAGACCCATTGGTTGCAGTTTGAGGACTTTTCAGCCAGAGGAAGCGGCGTATGACTTGTGCAGAAACCCGTAGCTTCCATTTAGAGCAGGATTTCATCCTCACAGAGCGGGGAAGCCTCCCTGATGTGTTTTTCTTCAGCGGGTGTGCGTTTCTGCTAGCCCCATCCCACAGACCAGCCCCTTCTGATCATCGTCACATGCCTCGATGATGTTTCCAGCAACTGTTGTTCAGGCTAAAGTGATATTTCATGAACTTGGCGCCGTTCTGCCCTGGGCAGATAGTCAAGAAAAGCAACCGAGGGGCCCTGGAGGGACTCTCGCGTCTCTGCCCGCCCTGCCAAGGTCCCCCGCGCTATTCACCGCTTTATTCTCTTCTCTGCAAACCCAGAGCTTGAATCCACCATGGAAAAAGAGACACAGGAGTTCGCGTGCAGCCCAGCTTTTAAAATGCTGGGCGTTGGGTCAGGCTCTCGGTTCAGCCCAGAGCAGGTACCGGAGCCAGGGGCAACACCGAGAAATGAGTTGGTCTCCCAAACCTTAGGGCTCTTTGGGTGCAAAAACGTGCACCAGACCCACCTCCCATTTGAAGCCTTTTAAATGCTGTGATAACCTTGAATTATTTAATTTTTTGCACATATATATTATTTTTCATTTTTTTTTTACCATGACAAAATTAAATGTAAGTGCAACTGGGGAGCCTGGGCACATTTTCTCCACGGGATGAATTAAAACCCCAGCTTACGGTGGCTGCCCCCATCTTTCGAACATGCCAGAGCCAGCCACAGCTTAAAATGCATTTTAGCTGCCTAGTTCTTGCTCTCCATCAATGCTTTGAAATTTTTTGGATAAGCTTTTGTTTCATTTATTTCCTGAAGCCAGATCTGCCTCTAAAGCGGTGGTTGAATTTCCCTCCGCATCTGCTGATCCTGAAGGCTGCTTCCACTCTCAAAGGGGATGAAGGGGGAGGGGAAAAGCTGGGCTGCCTGGACTCCGTGTCGCAGAGAAAAATTGTATGATACCTCCCGTTAGCTGAATGTTTTGATTACTGGTTGGCTTCCCGAAAGGGTGCACGGGGTTTGGGGTAGAGTCATTCTTGTATTCACATCTGCTGGCTTTCAGTGGTTTGGAAGGCAGAAAAAACGGGAGATGGACTCGGAGGGAAAAAAAAAAATCAAATCTGAATAATAAAAGGCAAAGAGCCTGCCAAAGGCATAGGGAAGCTTTTGGCTGTAGGAGCCCAAAAGCAAAGCTGAATTGGAAGGTCAATATTGATTTCAAATTCCAAGGAAAAACGGAGATTAAGAAAGAAATCCTGCTTCAAAAAGCTGCGTTTAGAACAGGACGATGGGCAGGAGCGTCCCTTCAGACGTGTCTCCTCTCTTGCTAAGGACATATTCCCAGCTCCTCCTATCTAAACAGCAAACCCACTGCTCAAACCGCCCGTCTCCTTCACGACCGCAGCAGCGAGGACCACTTGAGCCTGACCCCTTTGACCACAGCGTTGTTCTGGCAGCGATCTGTTCAGTCGCCCACGGCACGGAGGGGAAAAACGCGATTCAAATGAGCGGGCAGAAAGAGTTTAGACGTTTGGCAGGGTCTGCCCAGAAGCATGCCTGATATCGGTCTGGGCATTTCCACCTTCATCCCGGGAGCATCCCGGCCTTGCTGCAGCATTCCTGGGCTCTGGGCAGCCGCCAGCACCAGCCGCAATTTCCTTTAAAGTAAACCCGCCGCCGGGGCTTTCTTATTGCGTAGGGGTTGTTGCCAGACCTACTTTCTAGTCGGGATTTCAGGGATAATCTTCTGCGCCCTTCTTCCCGTGAAAACTTTAGATGGGTTTAGCATGCCTTTGCTCTCATCAGCCCCCAAAGAAACTTGCTTGCAAATACACTTTTTTATATATTCACCCTATATCTATATACTCTTCCCTATATTCACTATATATTCCCCTATATTCAGGACTATTAACCACAATTTAAGAGACAAGTCCTTTAAGGAGCTTAATTTCTGGCACCTGGTTTACAAAAGGCATGATCCTAAGACAAGATTATCAGAAGATAACTTCAAGACCTGAATTTCCCAAGCAGTCATTGCTGGTGCGCTCTGTATACATCGATTTATCTTTGCTTTCAGAAAAAAAAAAAAAGACGATAAAAGACTTTTCCCCCGCCTCCCTTAATTAAAAAAAGGGTCCTGGTTGCAAATACCCCTCTAGCAAGAGGAACTCCAGTTTGCCCATCTGACTCCCCCTCGCCCCCATTCATTTTTTGGTGCTGGCTGTTTTACTGATACTTGTTTGGCTGATGACTTCATGTTTTTTACTCATGCCCCAGGCTGGACACCGGCAGCTTGAAGCCGTGCCGCTGCTAAGTGGCAGCGATGAGCGTCATACCAGAAATTTTGGGGGTCTGCCTGACTCGGGGCTACGGTAACAAGGCTTTTCCAGGACTAACTGCGATGGCTGACGGTTACGCTGTGCTGAGCAGAGGTGGCATGAGCTGCTTTTGCATCCCTGTCTGCAGGGGATGCCTTGTTTGTGACTTGATGGTAAATTAGTGGCTAATCTCGGATTTTTTTTTACTTTATTTATTTATTTGGCCATTTCATTTTAACACATCCAGGTACTTTGTTATTTCGTTCCTCGCACACCCAGCAAGGGATGCAGGATGCCACAGGGCAGCGTGTGGTAGGTCCGGGAGCATCTTCACATAGAAGATTTCTCTTTTCAGGGGAAGCCAGTATTTTTAATAGGAAAACGATGGTGCCGATACTTTTTCCCTTGCAGCCCAGCCAGTCCTCTCCCAGTTCTGAGACCTGCCAACTCATTTCCTGCAAATCCAGGGGATTTGCAGAGAAGCGCTGCTGTGCAGCACTCTTCCTTCATCTCAGCATCGCTCCCCGGCTGCATGACAGCAACACGGCCGAGGGCTTGTGGAGGAGGGCTGGTGTCCTCTTGGGCAAAGACATGCAAAGAAAGACCTTCTCTTTGCAAACGAAGACATGGGATTTAGTCACAGGAGACGTGCGAAGCCTACGCTGTGGTTGCCCTTTCTGAGCTTGCATGCCAACCCTGCTCACAGGCATTTCTCTACCATGCACAGACATTCAGAGAGACTGTGTTTCACCCAGGAGTGCTATTGCTGACTCTTCTTGCTCTTGTTTTTATCTGCAGTCACGGATATCTGCCGGCTGCAAAAAGACGAGGGGACCTGCAGGAACTTTGTGCTGAAATGGTACTACGACCCCGAGACCAAGAGCTGCGCCCGGTTCTGGTACGGCGGCTGCGGAGGCAACGAGAACAGATTTAACACACAGAAAGAATGTGAAAAAGTTTGCGTCCCTGGTAAGCAGCTGACGCGCGGCCGGAGAGGGGGCCGGCCAACTCCCTGGCATTTCCAGTCCGGCGCATGGCTGTAGTGAGCGTGGTTGTGGTGCTCTGGACTCCATAGCAAGTCCTGGTGATCAACTCCATTTAACCTTCCCTCAATATTCTGCACAGCTTCCCATGGACGGAAAAACCTCATTTATTTTTCTTTTTCTCCGTCGAACCTTTTCAGGTAACATCAACCCTGGCGTGGTGACGACGATAGGAACATAGAGCCAGCGACCTGTCAACATATACCTCTAAGACAGCCAGGAGCATCAGCCATTGCCACCTTACCCCTATAGAAGCTAAGGGTATAGACTACCTTGCACTGTACTATTTCATGCTTTTAACTTCCAAGCAAACCTTGAAGAAAGTGTTTTGCTGCATGACCTATCAATATGGTGCTAAACTGTTTGTGGACTGAGTGCTACATGTGCCCGGGTTATATTGTATAGCTTCAACATTACCAAATATTTACCTAATTGCAGATCGTTATTGTCTCTGAACACGTCTCTAAATTACCCTTTCTTTCTGATTCTGGCAGTCTGCCTATCTAAGGCATCGTAAAAATGAGACAAAAAAAAAATCATAATAATTTCACTGCAACTGTTACGTGCTTGCTTTTATCGTTTTCATAACTGAGCATAACTTTACAGGAGAAGCCTTCGTGTAAGAGAGTTCTGATAAACAAGCGGTTCCATTTTTCATTCTTCCTTTTTTATTTTTTTTTTTTCTCCTTTTGCTGGATTAGATTTCAAACTAGATCTCTTGTATGCATTTGTAACGTATGTGGCCAACCGAACTAGCAAGGAAAAGCAAGGTTTCCGAATGCAAATGCACTGCTGGGACCAAGGCCTCAGTTAACAAATTTTTAAATTGTGGTGTAGGATGCCTCTGGCATTCTTCTGATGTTGTATGTTTTATAAAATACAAAGCAAAGCAATTTGGGGAGGGGGGGCGGCAGGTGGGAGGGGGATTTTATTTTTATTGTGGATTCTGTGTCAGGAAGTCTATACAAAGAACTTTTAAATAAAGTCTAATGGAGGTTTTGAGAAACTCATGTTTTTGTCTTTGTAAAAGCCATGGTGGGCACCAGTGGAGTGATTTTCCAGGGTCTGGAAACCATTTATTTGGAGTGAAATCCCAGCGGCCCTTAAAGGGGGGATGGATGTAGTATGGATATTCAGGGGGACATCACTGAGATGCTGCTGGTAACCTGGAGTTTTCCAGCTTGGAAAAAGCTGGAAACTGGGATATCTCCGGAGATGATGGTGAAATCTCCATCCTGGAGGAATGGAGCAGGACATGGCCCTGAGGAACCCGGCCTCAGCTGGCCCTGCTTGGAGGGCCAGAGGCACCTGGAGGTCCCTTCCAACCTGCACAACTTAATGACCCTATGGGCATTTTCAGATGTCTCCTTTGCGGCCCATAGCCGCGATGATTTTTACCCCAGGGTATTCCTGTCCTTACCTGAGCTGACCCAAGGAAGCTAAAATTCACAGAAACAATGGCACGTTTCCCTGCCCCCTAAGATCCCCTCCTAAAAGCACGAAGCAGATGAACTTGATCCCACCAGGGCATAGGGCAGCTCTGGGCTGTGGGGCTGAGGTCCTAAATTTCCCCAAACCTCGGCTGTGGTCTGCAGGTGGGGGTTGATAACGGTTCCCATGGCCCGGTGGAGGTGCTGAGAAGGGAGACGTGAGCTTTGCAGACACACGCCATGGAAGGGGCAGCTGAATGCCAAAACCAGAGCAGGTCCACAGGGGAGAGGGCATTTACTCACTCCTGGAGAACAGGGTTGCATTGGTTAAGCCTTGGAAAGGAGACCAAGCTTACAGTTTAGGGCTTGTCCAGTGTCTTCCTCCATGGGTGAGGGGGGGACTGCCATGAGGAGAAGGTGACCTGGAGCTCACCTGCCCCACACTTCAGGCTGCCGCTTTCTGAAGCACTTCAGGTGGGTATTCAAGGACCATGACTTGAGACACTCCACATGTGTTGTACACGATGCCTCTGAAAGCATCCCTCCCAACAGGATTTGCCTTCCATAACACCATTTACAAGACTAAATTAAACTGGCCAGGCACTTCAGGTTCCCCGTTCAATGCTGCATACGATCCACAGGGGTCCAAGAGTCTCACCTTGACTTGTCCAGGTGAGTGGGGCTGCAGATTCGTCGTGGCAAGGGGAGCGCGTAGGGCTGCTCTGGGCTTTGTCCCCACGGGGATTTACATTTTTCGGTGTCCCAGCTTTTATGCCATTCCCAGCAAGCGGAGCAGCCCACCTCCCAAAATTTCCCGTCAGTACCAAGCCACTTGTGCAGGGCTTGAGGACGGCAGGGACACTGCTCGAGTGGGGACGAGCTGAGCTCTGGCATCCGCGCTTGGGAAGCTGCGCTGTTTATTTGGCACCCTCTCCGAGCACATCACAAGGGCTTCATTAAAAAAGAGGGGAACGGGTAACTTCTTTTTTATTTATTATTATAATTGGCTCTTGCAATGGCTGCGCCCAGCTGTGACCGCTCCAGAGGACAGAGCAGCCTGCCCTGCATTTCACCGTGCACGGGGGCATGCCCAAGACCTCCTTTTTTTGCTCTCACGGGGTATAAAAGTTACAGCTAGGTTAAAGCGACCCGCGAATCATCCCTCCCTCCAGCCTCCCACCCCTCTGCAGCATGGGAGAGGTTTTCCCAACGCCGGTGCCGCCTCCGTTTTCCGGGAAAGCTGCTTTCAATGGACCGTGCACCACTCTGGGATGCGAAGGCACAACCCGGGATTTCACAGCGTGCCGGGGGGAGCAGACAGCTTGGGAAGGGGCCCCCCCCATCCCCTCCCATCCCCGAGGCTGCGGGGCTTTGCAGTCGCCTCTCCCGAGCCTTTTAAGGAAGCACGTTACGCCCCGGGCCCCCGGCCAGCGGCCGCGTGGGGTTACACATGGAAGTCATCTGCAGCTGGGAGCGCATCTGCCAGCGTGGCTGCGGGACCAGACCAGGAGTAAAAATAGCTCAGCCCGGCCCGGCAGAGCCCCGAGCAGCGCGCTCCGCTCCTGGCTGCCGATGGTTAGCCCCGACATCCGCGCCTCGCTGCTTTTGGGGTGGCCTTCGCCATTTATTAGCTTCCCCGTGCTGCGGATCCGGCTGCCGTCCCCCCCGTCGCCAAACCCCCCATGTTAGGGGAGGGGGCTGCTCTCCTCATGTGGGTTTTTTTTCAGACAAATTAGCTCTGGATAAATAGTTCCCATCCCTTTGTGAAACCGTTGCTTTGCAGCATCCTGAAAAAAACACGGGCACCGTGTTGGTGAACTCAAGCCAGACGTGATGGATGTATGCGCTGTAATCCAGAGGACACAGTCCTTTAAGCAGGACTTCTTACGCAGACATCCCATCTGAATCTCCTGCACCAAAAATGCCCATGACTTTGAAAGGTACAGCGTCAGTCTTCCACCCCCGCCCGACAGCGAGACAGCAAAGACGTAAAAGCTGGACTCAAGCCCGGCATTTCCCCATAAGCTGAGGGCACGTTGTGAAATAAAAGAGCTTCACTGGAAGCAAAGTCTCCTGGTGAAGACTTCTTCTGCGGTCTAACGCTGTTTAGAAAGTCCCTCCGTCTTTTGGCACGAGCCCTGAGCGAGCTGCTGGAGGACGTGTCCCATGGTTGGGCTGATGCTCTCAAACGCTCAGGCTGTGGCCCGAACAGGACCTGCATGCCTGAAAGCCTGCTTTCTTGAGGCACATCAGCCTAATAAAAGATACTATCCCTCCCTATAAACTGCACCTCTCATTGCCAGACCACAACAGCTACGTCACCTCTGCCGATTGCCAAGACATCTTGTAAAAAACTTCAGCATCAGTGGAGAGGGTAACCTGGCAGCCTCCTCCTACTCTGACCTGCTCGCATCTTCTTTTGGATAGGCCTGGCCACAGGTTTTAGCATAACTCGCCTGTGGGACTCGTGCCCCGAGGCACCCCAAAGCGACGCTAGGCAGGTCTGACCGTCAATATAGGGAATAAGGGTGGGATATGGTTGCCTACATCTAGGCGTGATGTGTCGTTTCAGAAACCCTTGGGCACCTGTTGCACAATGCCTGTGGGGGCCTCTACGACCTTTACCGTGTCTTCCAACCCCACGCAGGTATCGTCGGCCACCACTGGGCATCCCGACTTGCAGCAGGGGCTCACATTTAGACAACCAGGAGCCACTGCTAAAAGGAGGTGTGGATGCAGGAGGGGATGTAGGACTTTGTGGCTTCCTCTGGGCAACCTTAGTGTGAAATACTTTGTGAGAAGGGTCACTGGTAAAATAAAGGCTGGTAGCTCTGCTGTCTGGGACAGAATTAGCACTAGGACTTGAAGACAAAGCATTAAATCCAAGACTTGCTTGGACTTTATGCAGGTCTCCAAGGCAGGGTCAACCCGACCTACATCAGCCCTGCAAAGGTTTGTCTAATCTGTTCCCAGAAAACTCCAGAGATTTAGGGCAATTGCCCCGAAGGGTGAGAGCAGACAGTCCCTGGGACAAATTATTACAATAATTTGAGACTGGCAATAGCCAGTCTCAAATCTCACTTGCTGTAATTGAAACCCGGAGGGTTCTGGATGAATGTGCTGCCCTTGGATGCAAGTGAGCTGGCGAAAACCATGGGGGTTCAATAGCAGAGCAAAGACATAACCTTTTATGATACCGATGGTATCATAAAAATGAAGAGTAGGACATGTAGCAGAGTTAAGCATTGCAGCCGGACCTTTAAATTTAGGATAGTACCAGCATTTGATGCTTGGTTAGGTTCTCTTATTGCTGTAGCTTTGCATTTAATCATAGCCTTCTTGGGAAACCTTTACAAGGAGAGGCAAAGTGGTTCTGACACATTTTATTAGCCAGTATTAAAGTAATTACATCAGTAAAAGAAGCCAGTCTAAACGTATATAGATGTACACAAGCACCTGCCTAGCTCCTTTCACTTGAAGTGGGTTTTCCAGCAGTGGCACGCCAAAGCAATGCCCTGCACCTCGAGTGTTGATATTGCAAGGTCAAGAGTTTAAGGAAAAAGATGTCTTCCGCGCCAGGCGTTCCTGGAAATTAGGACTGTATCCAAGTGCTTCAGCAGATAAACTTGAAGCAGCTGAGCCTGGAGAAAGGATGTTCAGATAATTAAGACATAAGCCTGGGCATTTCCTCGGCCACGGGTTTTCTGTGTGGCCATCACCCTACCCTTCGTCCCTTCTTGCTTCAGCCTCCTGCTTGCGAGAGGGGAAAAAATACACCTCCCAACCCCAAAGTCATTAAACCTCTGAGTAACAAGGAGATGATAAGCTGAGATAAGCGGATGCAGAAGATGCTATGTTAAATCTGCAAGGTTTTGTGGGTGCTCGTTCGCTTACGGCTCCTGCGTGCCCCTAAGCTCTTTGGGGCAGCAGCACCTCGCAGGGAGCTCGCCCCACGCGAGCACCGTTCCTGCAGGTCAGCGGACTGCTGCTAGCGTGCCCGCCACCGAGACCGGCGTCCCGGATGGCTTTAAATCCCGAGATAATTTTAAACCCATGATAATTTCTCAGCCCTTGCCATCCGCCCAGCAGCCGGGGACCGCTCACAAAATGGCAGCAGGCAGCTCGCTGGAAGCGCAGCCTTTCCACAAGCAAAACCCATGGCTAAATTGGACGTGGCGGGGTAAACAGCCCCGGCAAATAGCCGGGACTGCGCTCCAGCTGCGGGATGATTTATGAGACGGCAGGAGCGGGTCTTTTCTTCGGTTAAAGAGAGCAGATCTGAACCAGATGTCTAACCTTTATCTCGATTGCTGCGGAGACGGAGGAGCAGACAGGGGAGAGAGAAAGACGCTCGAGTTTCCATTAGCTGCCGCTCCGCTGTCTTCCAAAGTCAGCTCATAAAGAAAAATGAACACCATCAGCCAGGAAACTTTGCTTTGGTGAACTATATGTTTTGTTTCGACCTTCACTGCTATAGCAACCGCGCCGAAATAAAAGTGCAGCCGGCTGCGATGATCTCACCGTATTACTCTATTAAAATCTGATATTATAAAGATATAACCCGGGCAGATGATTGAAGATTTGCACATGGGCATAGCTGTGGTCTCCAGGAAAGTGGGGCTGGGGAAGGGCAAGTACGGAGGGAATGAGGGCAGGAGGTCGAGGCACCCATCTTTTGGGATTTTTCCCACCCAGGGAGCAAGTGAGACGAGTGGGAGAGAATGTGGGAGAGAGACGGGTCCTGCCTTGTGTTCCCAGGGAAGGGGTGACTTCTGGCCACCCGTAATGAAAAGTTTTTGGGAAGGCTGTGCCGCGTGGTTTCACAGCCTGGTGCAAGCAATGGGGATTTCCAAACTGAGAGCCTGAAGCATGCACTCTCCTAGCTCAGTGCCTAGACAGGCAGGGAAATACCCTGGGAATAACACCCAGCTCTCGAACCCACCAAAACCAGCTTCCAAACCTGGCGTGAAAGCTGGGAATCTCATCTGAGATGCGAGTGTCTCAATTCTAGGATATCCTATTAGGCAAAGGCCAGTTAAGCTGTCACTCTTGAAAAAAGGTAGAAATTATTTAAGCGTGTATGCAATTAATATATATAGCTTATAAATGGAATCTGCAAGATTGTGAGCGTGGTCAATGAACTGGGGTGGAACTGAAAGGCCTGAAAGAAAGTTGCTAGGGATGAAGGCGGTAGTTTGTTATTTCTAAAGTACCCGTTTAGCTTTCCAGCAGTGATTAATTCTGCAGACGGGGAGGTTGCATTGGAAGTTAATGAAAAAAAATGAGCATTGCGTTAGATTGACTGGAATATTGCAGAGGGCATGACACAGCCTGCTTTGGAAATAACTGGACCGCTGCGGCCCCTCTTCTACGGCGAACGTGTTTCAGGCTCCCCTGCTGCTTCCCTACTCCAGCCCTTAGAGCATCCTTTGTATTTACCGATGGTTTTACAGCAGCGCAGGTAAGTCTCGGATGACAGCGTTACCGCTTACAGTCTAGCAACTAAAAGTTTAAACAAGTGCCATTTGGAAAGGAAAGTTAGAACACTTACTCACTGCTCACGCTTTTTTCCCCAGAAATCTGGCAATTTTTGTGGCAAGAACGGTTTTCTAAGTCAAGGATGATCAATGGTTTAAAAGAGGCATTTTGCAGCAGGAGGATTAAATACAGCGAGCCTGACATTTCCCATTAACCCACAGCTCTGCTTCTCTCGCGGCATTACATTTTGCCCCAGTTCATTTTTTTTAAGGCTGCTAGAAATGTAGAAATGATTTTGGAAAAGCCAGCGAGCTCGACCCCTCGCTCCTGCCCTGGGTGCTGGGGTCCCCGCACGGCTTGCCGGGTGGAACGTCCAGCTCCCTGGACTCCAGGGCTGGCGGGGCTCGGAGTTATGCAGGGGTGGATTTTGGACGAACCGGCTGACAGTTTGACACACAGCAAAAAGTTGCCAGCTCCTGAAGCCGTTTCCAAAATAATTACTCAAAATCCCCACCAACCCCCGTTGCGTTTTAAGACTCCTTCGTTTTCTCTGCCCTTTCTTGCTCTCCGTCCCCCATCCCTCTTCCTTGGGATGCAGACCATGGGCAAAAGCTCCGCATCGCCCTTAGTAACACCCCAGCAATGGATGCAGGCGGTCCCAGACTGGCTCCTTACTGAGCTTAGCTATTTTATTTAATGCTATTTCTCCCCCAGGATGGAAGCAGCCATGGGAGAAAGGCAGAGGAGCAGCCTGGAAGCTGCACTCCTTCTTCACACCGAAAAGCCTGCCGATGCAGAGCAGGTTGTAGGTGTCGGTCTGGGACTAAAAGCAGCAAGCTGACTAACGGGGAACCTAAAAATGCAAATGTGACCCTGAAAAACTTCAGTGGACAAGCCCACGAGGTCTCTGAGGACGGTTACAGCTCGTTACACAGTGGTATAACACAGACTAAGTGCAGCGTGGGAACCTCGGGACTCATAGTAGCTGCTTTAGGCGACATCTGCATATTGCCCGTAATCTTAGGAAACATGTGCTAATTCTCCTAGCAAGGAAAATTAAAATTCTCCTCCCAAGGGAGGCTATTTCTTGAAATAGGCCAAGTCAGAGCATTCTCACAACGCAGCCCAAAGAGCCCCTTTTCTCCCACTTCCCAGCAGGACAGGGCAGATTAGCTGGGTTTAGCAGACATGTGCAAAAGCCTTGTCTGTACTAGAAAAATATCTGCTGTTTGGAAGAATTTAATGAGCTCTTAAGTGCTTGGTATCGAAGCCAGCTTAATCCTGAAAGTGGGAGGCGAGCGAGGAAGCCAGGCGTCGTGCCTGCTTTGGGGATGGGGTTAACCCCCAATTAAACAGCCTGACTTGAGGGTTACCTCCCATTTTTATGCTTTTTCCCCAATCTGACCAAAGCTGTATCTGCCCCATTTTTCTGCCTCCAGCTCCAGCTGCCTTGGGAAGGGATGTGAGCACAGGGAAATGGATGGTGACCCTTTCCACATCGGGCTTGCAGCACCCCACGGCTTCGGGAACCAGCAACCATCACCTGTACATCTCCATTTAACAACCCAGAGGGTGTTTTTCCCCCAGTTATGTGCTGTTCAATAACTTTTTTAATCCCTCTAAGGTGTCCCTGGTCCATTTGACCCCCCTTCATCCAAAGCCCCCAGTTTTGGCCGCAGGCATTTGAGCATTGCTCCATTAGGAAGCGGCACACCGAAAACAGCACCTTGTTTCCACCCCTCTTCTTCTGCCGCTGCTACAGGCAGCCGCTGGAATGCTGCCTCCTTTTTTTCTTTCTCTTTTTAATTTTATTTTTGGGAATAAAAAGGCATTTTTGTTTGTAGTCCGGAGCCAAACTCATTGCAAAAGAGCAGGCTGTACTCTGGTCAGCCCTGTGCACCGTCCCTACAGCTGTGTTCCATCGGCGGGGCCATCTGATGCTGGTGGTCACGTAAAGATGGGGAGGAGAACATCCCCTCTTGCAAATTTTCTTTAACAGTCTGTCCCTGTAAGCGGTAAGCTCAGCTCTCTTCCACGGGGGCTCAAGGATTTACCGAACCAGTGCCGTGCTGATCCCCGGCTCCCCTCCCTTGCAGGCTTGGGCTCAAACCTTTTCTCAGATGGGTTTCCCTATGCAGAGGCAGCTCCTCAGTTGGGGCCTCATCCTGACTCGGTTTGCAAAGCCTCCCTCGCTACTCTGGGGTGCGCATCCCACCGGGCTCCTCCAGGCATGCGAGAGGCCGTGTGTGATGAGTTTCCCAGCCTCAGCAGCAGCATGGGAGGAGCTGGCACCAGGGGTGGCAGCCACGCATCGCCAAAATCCACTACCTCCAGTGAGCTTTCATCACGCCTTCGCTCCTTCGGCATTTCTCAGCCACACGTGGAAATCACCTGGATGTTTGGAAGCTGGGGACAGCATCTCCTGCGTTGCAGGGAGCAGCGTGCACGGCCAGGGCTGGTTCAAGCCGACCGCGCTGTGCATGGCAAGGAGAGGTCCAAGCCCCGTTTGCAAGCCCCCAGCCTGCCCGAGGAACAAAAGTAGTTAGGAAAACTCGGTGCAGTGACAAATGCTTGAGTCTACCCGCAGTTCTGGTTTAACATGGGTTGACCAAGCCTTTTGCAGGTGCAGAGCAGAGAGGGTGAGTGGGAAGGCTTTGTTTCTGCAGAAAAGCCATCTCCTAAAATGCTGCCTCCTCCTCTCCAGCCCCAGCTCCGTACGTGTCTGTCTGCACCAGAAATCTCAGGAATTTCCACTGCACTGCTCTCAGGAAATCTCTGCATTTTTCACAGATGTGTCTACGAAGGGACATCGATTGCACAAGACGGTCTGAGCGCCGGGGAAGGAAGAGTCCAGAAAAAGAAAAAAAGACAAAAATCCCGAGCAACAACTCTGCTCGGAAAAAGCAGTCAGAAGTTTGAAGCACATCCAGACCACTGCTCTGGAAATCAAGCTGAAAAATCTTGTGACATCAGGCTCTCTCAGGAGGTCGCTGCTATTTCCCAGCTGTAAAGCCCTGGGAACGTCGCTAGCAGCTCACAGCGGACTTTGGAAGAGCTGGAAAGACAATGCTGCGTCTTGCAGCAAGCTTCCCATTGAACACCACCGTAAGGCTCTTGCAGCGCAGTATTGGAGAGCACGAAACACAAATAATTCTCCATCGGTCATTAATTTGCTCTGAAGGTCCAACACCTGGAAGTTGAACGTGCGCAGGGCTGGACAGAGAAGGAGAGGGCATCTTCCAGGCCTTCTTCTGGTCATTTCTTTGCTTCAAAGACTTCCCAGCACTTCGGGACAACAGGGGATTACATTTCTTAGAGTGTTTTGAAATAAAACCAGAGCAGGTTTGTGTTGCACAGAGACGAGGGTAGCAGGCACGTCATGCAGATGTGGAGCAAGAGATGCAGAAGAGATAACGGTCAAGTGGAAAGGGGGCTGAGGAGGTGTTTTCTTTGCCTTTTTTTATGTATGTGTTTCTGTGCATCACTACATCTGTGCCGGAGGTAATCCCCCTCTTGCTCAAAGGAGTTGCAATTTGCATTTTTTTAAAACAAGCACACACTTATTCCAAGAAGTGTTGCTGAAAGCTTAGGGATATGTTGGAAAGTCACTTGGAAATTGATTGAGATGGTTATCCCAAGGGAGACGGTGCAATCCCAAATTTGTCACTGATTGCATCCCCTAAGAATAACACCCAATTGCCTTATTTTGGGGGTTGGCAACAGGAAAAAAGAAATTTAACATTAAAATATACAAGAGAGGTTTGTCCAGCCTGCTGAGCAGCTGAAGGATGACAGATACGCCACGGACATGAGTGATAGGATGGAAATGGAGGAGAACACAGTCAGCCAAGAAAGCAAAAAGCCTGGGCCTCAAAGGGCGTCCAGCTTTTATGGTGTACATCATATCCCCCTACAAGCCATTATGCTGCTGCCTAATGCCCCGGCTCCTGTGAGATGCTCTGCACGTCCTACGAACCGCTGGGGCCCCTTGTTGCCCGCTGCTGTCTCTGGGAGTCACGGTGGCTTGGCCACCTCAGACCTTGGTGGCCAGGAGGTCCTCCTTAAACTTAAGGAGCTGCCCAACTCCTCCCTGGTTTGATTTTTTCGAGTTTTTTTTTAAATTTCTGGTGAGGAGAGAGTCTGTGCGAAGGGATGCTTATTTGCAAAGTTAAAAGGCAGCTTATAGAGGAGAAAGCATGTTTGCAAACAGACAGGGCAGTGCCAGCACACCGGAGCCGCTCGCTTCCCCGCTCACCCCGCTGCCAGCCCACCCTTCCCTCTCTCGGGCAGCTACCATCATTTCCCCGTGCTGGCAACTTCATGCCATCCTGTTGCCATCAGCCTGGCAGGAATTGGAGGGGGGTTTACATCTCGCTCAACACCCTCCCACAGGTTTGACCTCCTCCCAGTGGGGTGGGCTTGAGCCAGACCCCAGGGCCCATCACCCTGGCCTCGGGGCAGCCAGCCCTGCTCCACTCCGCAGCGTGCAGTGATGCTTTTCCCTTGCGCTCCTTCATCCAGCAGCCGGGACCGACCCCAAGCTCAGCCCCCATCTGACTTTTGCAATCCCTTCCCAGCCCCACCAGCAAAACGAGCGCTTGGCTGTCTGGATCTGCCCCTCGCCTGCCCCGGCTCTGATGGCACACGGTAGCCCCGCGCTTCCCGGGCTGGGGCCGGAC
>NW_009219249.1:66978-81521 GCF_000690835.1 Fulmarus glacialis
TGCCCCTGCCCTTGGCAGGGGGGTTGGACTAGATGACCTCTAAAAGTCCCTTCCAACCCAATCTATTCTATGATTCTATGAAAAGGAAAAGGAAAAGGAAAGGGAAGAGGAAAAAGGAAAAAGAAAAAAGAAAAAAGGAAAAAGGAAAAAGGAAAAAGGAAAAAGGAAAAAGGAAAAAGAAAAAGGAAAAAGGAAAAAAGAAAAAAGGAAAAAGGAAAAAGAAAAAAGAGAAAGGAAAAAAAAAAAGAAAAAACTTGAGGCCAAGTCCAGATGGGTCTACAGCAACTCACGGAGGTGACAAGGGGTGGGACAGGGACCGGGGCAGGCCACCAAGCCAAGGGAGCCCCTTCTCTGCTGAAAACAGCCTCCCCGTCAAACCCCGAAATGGGGGAAAAATTCGTATCAGCTTTAAAGCCTTTTGCGCCCGTATGAAGTGCTTTGAGCCCTGCGTAACTTGAGGCCAAGTCCAGATGGGTCTACAGCAACTCACGGAGGTGACAAGGGGTGGGACAGGGACCGGGGCAGGCCACCAAGCCAAGGGAGCCCCTTCTCTGCTGAAAACAGCCTCCCCGTCAAACCCCGAAATGGGGGAAAAATTCGTATCAGCTTTAAAGCCTTTTGCGCCCGTATGAAGTGCTTTGAGCCCTGCGTGTATTTAATACACGCACGAGCAGATAACTCTGCCTCTCTGCCCAGGAGAGGGGCAAAGGGGCCGACCCTGAGGCTCGCGGTGGGGGACAACAGCAGCACACACTCAGCCAACGAGGGATGCGAGTAAATGACCCGCTGTTTGGAAAAGCAAGTGTTTTTAAAGACCCTGCTTGGCCCGTCTCCTCTCTGAGCTGGTTAAGACAGGAGGATGATTTGTGGCCATGAATCCCCGCGTGAGATTTGGAAGAGGTCCCTCGTTGACGTTACGGCTGCTGTCTCTTGCTCTAAGGGCCAGACTGGTGGAAAAAAAGGAGAATTTGGTCAACAACAGCAACAGCTTTAATATTTGTGCAATTGCCATCATCTCCTCTGGCTCCTGCACGACCAGGATCACCATGTGGAGACAGGGTCCCGCGGGAGAGCCTGCGGGGCGGCTCATCCCCTACCACCCCATGTCACAGCCGGTCCATCCAGTGAAAAATACCATTACATTTTTCCAGAAAAACTGCACAAATTCTGCAGAAATGTGCTTCAGCCACAGATGAACTCTGTCACCAAAACCCCACGTACTCCTCATTGCTCTATTTGTGCACAACAGCTATTCCTCTCATCGTCTTGTACGATGGCCGTGTTTTGTGCCCCCATTCATGACCCCAGGTCAGCTACGACATGGCCCGATGGAAGAAGCATCATTTATTTTGGTACGTTGCCCATCACCTGTACCTTGGGTACTCTAGTACTCCTCATCATGTGATAAAACGACAGATAAAGCCTTTTAATCATCCTCTGGGAATCGTAAAAGCATCTATCAGGCAGGATTTTATTCGTACTGTCCCTGTGGGAGCCAACTTGGAGGACACCCATGGGCTGGCTCATCCTCAGCGCCGGGCAGAGGACGGCGGTGGAGGCTGGTTGTACGCCCAGACCCAGAAAATCGTGCAAACAATATTGACGATGCCAACGTGGGGTAAGTGAGAAAATCCAGCCCTCGCGTAGCTACGGCCATCCCTCCTGCCCTGTGATTTTCTGGAAGTGATTTTATTAGCGAGGCAAGGCGGATAAGGAAACTTTCTTCCCGACGGCGAACCCAGCCCCGCTAATCTCTTGAAAACGTGCAAAAAGCGAGTGAGGTTCAAGCATGTTTCAAGCTGTTTCTCATTAGCGTGGGAACCAGAGGCGCGCCGCGAGGAGCTCGGGGTGGAGCAGGGGGGGCTGCTTCTCCGTGCATCACCCGCGGGGATGCTATCCTACCCTAAAATGGGGTGACTGGTGCACCCAGCCCCAGCGGGACGGGGCTTTCCATCCTTCTACAGCAGCGACCCTTCTCATTGCAGCTTCCTCCCCATGCCCGGGGGTCCGGCAGGGACACCCGACCTCGCAGCTCATCACCTGGAGCTGGAGGTGAAAAATCGGATTCACAGGCAGCTCGTCACCACCACGTCGCTGCCTGAAGCCCCTCCGCTGTGCCAGCACCCAGGCCAGGAAAAGCCAAACCCTGCGCATGGCCAAGGGTCAGGGCAGGACACCCACGAGAAGAGATGGGAGGGTGGGGACACGGAGAAGGGAGTGGAGCGGAGATGTTTTGGAAGAGCAAAAAGGAGGAATGAGAAGCATGATGTGAGAGCATCGGCCAGCTACCGAGGAAGGGAGATACACGACCAAGCGCGTCAGCCTGTTTGCAATCAGCCCAGAGGTGGTAGCAGCCCGGCCGCCGAGGACACGCACAGCGAGTTGGAAATCTGCTGGAAAAGGGCTGCAGGGAAAGTCTTGCGCTGACGCAGAAAAAGACGTGATGACCTCACGCACCTCTTGCAGCCCAGCACACATTTCCTATTAAAAACGTGAACCTAATCCTCCTAATGATGAGCACCAGGTATCACAACCACAGGAAGCATCACGTTCATTCCTGCACTCCCTCCCCACTTGCGGGAGTTTAAAAAAACACTTCTCCAGCCTCAAAATCAAGGACAAACCCCAACGAAGAGCAGGGAAATGCCTTTCCTCCTGCATATTCCCAGTCCGCGTGTAAAACCAGTAAATTACTCGCTGCATAGGAGCCAAGATTAATTAGATTGCAACTAAATTGCAACGGGGGACTTTTAGGTTAGGTATGAGCAGAGGCAGCATCTTTGCTGCCATGCACGTGGTCCCGCATTACACCGTCGGGCTCCACGGATGCGGTGCTTCCTTCCTCGGGACCACGCGTGGCACGTATAGATATATAAGAGAAACCCAGGACTTGTCTGTCTGCCGAGCCGCGTTCATAGACCAGGACTGGGCCTTTTACCAGCTTGCTGGAAGCAAGGAGCGAGCCAAACCACACGTTCGGGAGATGCCGAGGGCTGCCCCAGCATCTCCTAAACCTTTCATAGCCCAGAGCGGGATGAAGTCTGAGGGCAGGCACATCCCTCAGGCGCCGGCTGCAGTGAAGGGCATGTGAGCTGGTCGCGGTTTTATGCATCAAGCTTCAAGGTCCACCAGAATGAAACCAGCTCGTGAGCCTAAAATAATTTGTTTCTCTATTCGACAGTGAGCGGTGGGAGAAGAGCAACTTCTTGCACTGCGGGGCTGCAGCGAACAGGGAATCCCCTTTCCTTGGTGAAGAGCCTCTTCCCTGATGAACCAGCCGCTGTGCAATGTAATTAGCTGTAATTAGCAGGCTTCGGGCCAGTGGCAGGATATTTGCATGGCAAGTCACTGTGCCAGCTGCACCACCTCGCCAATGAAGCCGGCTGCCCTTTCTTGGCTCCCCTCAGCTGCCGGTTTACTTTTGTGCTCAGATGTCCTGGGGTTGGGAGAGCTTTGAAAAATAATTATTTTACTGTTTAGGATTATAAATTGGTGTTGAAAAGTTGGAGAGCAAAACTCATCCAACTCTTACTGACACTATCCTAGACCCGGGGTAAATTACATCTTTTTTTGTCTAATTTTAACAACCTTGCTAGGAATCAGAAGGCAGAAACAGTTCAACAGTTCAAGTTCCAGTGAGTGCAGCAGCTTCGGAGACTGAGATCTTCCCATCCCCAGACACCTGCCCTGCTCTGGGGCCAGAAATCCCGCAGGTTTCAGCTCCCATGCAGCCCTATGTGTGCAGAGAGCAAGTTGTAGGAGTGCCACCTGCTGACTCTAGGGATTATATAGCATTATCTATACATTAATTCCTCCTCTGCTGAGGTCACCTCACCTGTCTCCAAGGCAGAGTCATCCACCGTGTCCAGCCAGCACTTGCCTTAGGGAAACACTGCTGGTGATGGTGATGGTGGTCTCTCTTGGTAGGAGAGGACAACACTGGCTGCTCTGATTTCAGACCCATCTGCAAGGCAAGGGGAAGAAGAGCTGTAAAATGAGGGGGTTGTTTTGGAGGGGAACCACCATGCCACAAGCACCTCTTGCCAACACCCCTGGTTGGTGATAGAGCATTTTCAGGGCCTTTTATTTGTAGCTGGTGGCTTTGTATTTTTTTGAGGGCTCACAAGACGGCGCTGAAGGCCCATCAGCATCTCCCCGCAGAGCGGGGAGAGCAAAGCCTTGGTGGGGTGGGAGCAAGAGGAGGAACTCTCTGTTTAAAATGGAAAATATTTTATGACCCCTTCTTGTAAGGCCAGTTTCTCCTGGAGGCTCACTGTGCAAACCCTTACAGCTTGCCCCAGGCTCTCTCGACCCCAATCACGGTCTGGTCCTTGCAGCTCTTGGCAGCCGGGGAAGCTTTTGGCTGTTCAAACGCTGGGAAAGGGATGAGTGCTCCAGAGGGAGGAAACCTCCTCGCAGCCCAGGTGCGGCAGATGCAGCCCCAGACGGATTCAGACCCCAATAAATCATGAGCAGCAAGACCCTCCCTGTCCAGTACCCCAAGGACACCCAGGAGATGCACCTTTTCCAGGGCAGCCCCAAACTGCTTCTCTTTGAAAAGAGAAAAATATACTAGCTTGGACTCTGAGCAATTCAGATGACTACCACTTATTTTATCCAGTAGTCTCGTTTTCCTGGCCACAAGCTGTTTCTGGGAAGCTATTTGCAAAAACGACATACGGTCTTTTTTTTTACTCTCAGTGCACTCGTACCATCCCAGTCGTTAACCGAGCTGCTAAACGAGCTTTGATACAGTCACACAGTGGATGCCCACTGCAGCCCTACCAATGTGGCTTAATCCTCAGGAAACAGTAAAAATAAACCAATAACCCATCCAGCACCCCAAGCCCTTGGCTGTGCCATTTTCCAGAAACTCAGGGGTTGCTACCGGCTGATCCAAGGCAGAATTTCTAGTAATTTCCTCCAACTAGTATCTTTTTCCTTTACTTCATCTACACTATTTTCTGCAGAAAGCTTTACCGCAGCGTGCGGTTTCTCATGTTTTATAGGGATGGCCAAACACCTTCTTGCAACAGCAACTGACTGCCCAAGCTGGGCTTAAAGAAACTCAGCGCTTTCTAGTAATACATTAATCTGGTAATACCTTAATATGGGAAAAACTTCGAGCTTTACTTTTACTTAACCCCCTCTGTTTTCCTGGGGACTTTGCCGTATTGTGAGACATGGCAGAGCCCTTTGCTCATCCAAAATCCCTCTTCCACCTCCCAGCAGCGCGGGGTTGACTGCTGGGCTGAAAACAGTGTCCTCAAAAGCTTCGTTATTTGGCTGCTTTCCCTGTCATTTTTCAGAAGAAACGTCCAGGCGATATTTCACAGCAAATGAAAGCCAGGCGTGACAGCCCGACTTTCCTGGCAGCCGCTCGGGGCGTGAAGCTGGCAGGTAACCACATGCTGCTGGGCTGCGCTGGAAGAAAATGTCCCTGTCCCACTTCTGAACCGATTCAAACCTTAATCCTCCCTCCCTTAACCCTCTGGACAGCAAAAAACAAGTTTTTCTATGAAACAGCTTAAAAGCAAAAAAAAACTTAGTGAAAGCCTACATACTCCACTTATTTCTCACAGGGGCAGGAAAAAGCCCAAACCCCGAGGAGAGGGGTGCGATGCCGAGCCGGCTGGCAGCAAGGTATCCGAGCTCCTTCCCCACCACAGACACAGCTAAGAAGCAGGTTAAACCCCAGCACCCAGGGATGTATTACCAAGGCCAGGCTGATGGCTGAAGAAGCCAAAGACATTATCCGTCTTTATTAATTTTTAAAAAAGTTCGGGCTTGCACGAAAACACCCTTTGTGGAGGATTCATCCCCTTGGTGGGGTGGGCAAATGCAACCAGCCACCCCGCTGAGAGCCTTTTTGCAAGGGCGCACGAGGAGAGATGGGCTTATTCATCTCTACAACGTGAAAACTTGACCACAGGCTGACTCTGATATCTCCCAAGGAGGGAGAAAAAGCAGAGAGCTGGCACGTGGGCTTGCACGAAAACACCCTTTGTGGAGGATTCATCCCCTTGGTGGGGTGGGCAAATGCAACCAGCCACCCCGCTGAGAGCCTTTTTGCAAGGGCGCACGAGGAGAGATGGGCTTATTCATCTCTACAACGTGAAAACTTGACCACAGGCTGACTCTGATATCTCCCAAGGAGGGAGAAAAAGCAGAGAGCTGGCACGTGGGCGAAAGGCAATAAAATGAACGTGGTTGGGAAGCGGAGAGATCCACAGCCCTGGGAGCAGCCGGGTCTCCTACAGCTCGCACCGACGGCAGGGAGATGCGGCTTCTTTGGGAAAAAGCATCTGCAATAACATGCTGTGCTGGGGGACCGCGAGGGGACTTCAGAAAGCATGGCTTAGAAACCATCACCATAGGTCTAAGTACCACCCTAAATACACACCTCCCTTCCCACCGATACAAAAGAGCCTGTTTCATACTGCTGCAAAACTGGGTTTGCATTCTCTGGTTTTTGGGATAGACTTAAGCTTGCTGAGCCCAGCTTTAATGTTATCAGGCGTGTAACAGAGCACAACAGTCCTGCAAAGTTCTTCAAAATTCATTAAAATCCTCAGAGGAGGAGCCATGTGGGTGCTGCTCAGTTCCACGTTCGCTGGGCCCCACTAAGCCAGGGCTGACAAGTGTCACTGAAACACGTCAGGCTTTGACCCAAAATCCCACATGAGAGGCTAAGTCTCTCTCCTGACTCCTCTTTTTATCATCCCACTTTCCTCTACATCCAGCAGCTGCCCCTTCATCTTCACTTACACTATCATCAAACGGCAGCAACGATAAAAGGAAATTCATTTCCATGGGCAAGAGCCTGATGTTATTTTGGCACGGGGAAAATCACTAGGATAAAAAACAAAGACCCCAGAGAGGTGGTGTGGGCCGCCGAGAAGGTCGGCTGGCGCAGGCTGCGTGTGCCGCCAGAGCAGGGGGTGGGCACAGGCACGATGCGGGGGCTCCCCATGCTGCCGGAGGGGATGGCGACGTGGCACCAAGCGCCCACCTGCCATTACAGAGAAGCCCTTGAGCGAAGCACAAAGGAACCTCCTTTGTGTTCAGGAACAGCTCTGTTATGGGATGGAAATACTACAGGAGATAAGTGGTCCATGAAAAAAACCTAAAATTAAATAGAAGTCAGCTTGCTAGATGCTTTGGAGAGTTCACTCCTTGTACGTGCACCCTGCACCCAGCCCACGCACACTGCTCCGGCGATGCCGGAGCTTGCTCGGTGGTCCACATCCCTCTGCCGGGATTTGGGGATCCCCAAACCTGGGGTACATTCCCCTCGGGCACACGAACAATGAGGAAATGTGTGCCGGTCAGCCAGGTAGATCACCGAGAAGCCAGCCCGCTGTTTGCTGTGTATTTTTGTTGCTGAAAGAAGTAGCTGGTCCCCATCCCGGTACGAACCTGGCGATGAGCCAGGGAACGAAGTTTGCAAAGGAAAAGATTCAATTATTTAATTCAGTTCGTTAATATTCTGAAAATGAACATGGGCTGCCAAATCAAACAGAATTAAAACACTGGCACAAATGGGAGGGAAAAAGTTAGGTGAACTTTTTTGATTTATATGCTGGCTGAAAGCCTCTCCCTAGAGATGCCTTTCATTTAAGGCTTTTAACAGTTTGTCTCACCAAGTGAAGACAATAACGATACCGCTCACGTGTTGGGATTTTTGCGTTTCCCTTTGCCTTCCTGCTGGCACAGGACGCCACAACCCTTGCTCACGCTGGTGGTGGAGGATCAGTCTCTTGCGCTCAGAGAGGAGACAAAAAAAAGAAGGAAAAGAGCAAAAAGCAAGATTTCTAAGTCCAGATTGATCTAAGCACACAGCGCCTCCTCCACGTGGCTCTGTACCTCCGCTTAGACCCACGCAGGTGGCCTCTGCGCTCTCAGCAGAGGAGGATGCTCTTCTCTCCTCGTCTGTTTGGAGACC
This sequence comes from Fulmarus glacialis, assembly GCF_000690835.1. Taxonomy (NCBI): domain Eukaryota; kingdom Metazoa; phylum Chordata; class Aves; order Procellariiformes; family Procellariidae; genus Fulmarus; species Fulmarus glacialis. The sequence goes on from NW_009219249.1 coordinate 74,924, forward strand.
TTTTGGAGAGGTGTAAAAATCCCTGCCTCATGCTTTGCCACCCTCCACCATCCCGGTGCAGTGCAGCAATGTCAAGTCCTTGTTTTAAAGCGCTACTACCTTATGTACTAACTGCTTTTATAGCACCTTATGGTTCAATTGCATTTTTCACTTCTTTTTCTTTTGAGATTAATGATTTTATTAAGTGGTTTATTTGCCTGGTACAAAATATTCACCAAAAAAAACCAAAAAGAAAAACAGTTCTTCCATTTATGTATTTACTTTTTGGCCAGATACTTCCAGTCTTGCAAAATAAGTTTCAGACAACTTGGGTGGGGACTATTTGCTGTTACAGCTTTGTGCAGCCCCGAGCTGCAGGGACGTCTTGCCCAGTGGCTGGCAGGGCCACAGGACCAACACAAATCCTGCCCTCTGTCAACGAGGTGGAAAAGATGACGCGGCTTGATCATGGTGAGGACCAGGCAACATCAGACAGCTACGTAACTCCTTCAAATTAATGATACGAAAAGGGAAAACCAAAGTGTAGGAGGTGGATGGTGAGAGGCACGATTCGCCTGTGTCCAGAGCAGGAGCATGGCGTTGCGGATGGTGTGATGACCATCTAAGCAAGGCAAGAAACCTTCCCCCAGTTCAGCCTCCACGATCTAAGGGAGCAGTAGCAGGAAATAAGCTGTCCGGTGAGGCAGGGCATGAGCTAGGAGAGGGGTGACATGGATTTTCTGGGTCCCTATTTGGGACCAGCTTGCTGGACTATGACGCGAGGAGGTGACGCTTGGCCCCTCACCGGCCCGTTTTGCCTTTTCTTTCAGCAAAGCCAGGGAGCTTTCCGCAGCATTTGCTGTGGCCTGAGCTGAGCTCAGCTGGAGCCAAGCCACTGGAAGAAGCAGAGGTGTGACCTGGTTTAACATGAAAGTCCCGGCACAGTGTTTTTACAAGCCTTCCATCGGTTTGTAGGAAAACAATGAAAAAAAGGCAGAGAGGGGTGACAGCAGGTCCTGGGCCGGCACCAGGGACTGCTAGCATGCACCACACGTTCCTCCAGCTATCTCCAAAAGGATTCTTGGAGGAGCTCAGGGGAACTCAGTCCCAGGAAGGCCAGTGGGGTGGTACCTGCAAGCGAGGACACATTTGTCTTAATGCTCTGGCATTCCCCAGCATACCTCTCAGGGCACAGAAAGGACAAGGGTTCTGCTTCTCTTGGGCTAACCTAACCTTCATGCGTGCATCACCAGGAGAAAAGACAGCAGGGCATTTTTAATTTTTTTTTATTTTGCAGCTGAGCTAAGTCAATCACAAGGGTGCAAGCACCGACCTAGACTGCAGGTTTTTGGAGCAGGACTGCCTCTTTGTCCTGCAGGTGGGTTTCTGCACTGGCTTTGTGCTGCTCCAGCATTGCCCACCAAACCGCAACTCCCCATTTCTCTCCCGGGACAGAAAAGGAAGCCACATACGGTGAGTGAAATTATACCCAAGACCAAAACCAGCCTCATTAACAGAAGCACAAAGAAGAAACCAGCTTCACTGACAGCTTTGAGACATGCCTTTGCTGATTATTGTAAGGGAGAGTGACTGCTGCCAGTGCCTCTAGCCGGCACCGCAGTTTCTGAAGACAGTGTGTATAAGTGCTGTATTTTCTTAAATATATATATGTATTGTTTTGGTCAGCTATCTCTAGAGTCACGAAGTAATGCAGAAGTGAAGTATCTACTTTGTTATCTCCATGATTTCACTACCAATATCGGCCTTTTCTTCATTTTCGGGTTGCTGCTGAAGTCCCCCAAGCCTGCACTGCGCTAGACACCAGCTGGGAGTTCCTGGACTAGCAGTTCCTGTTGGACCCAGTTCACAGAGTTTGTTGACCAAGCGGCTCTGAGATAACACCCAGCTGACCTGGGCAACTTAAGAATAACAGACATTTCCCCAAGCCCACGTGGTCTCGCTGCACCAGTCCTTAAACAACCGCCCATCTGCATCTCTCGGGGCTCCCACCCGCCGGCGATGGGCCAGCCAGGGCTGGTGGATCAGGGCAGAGGTTTCTGGGCTAGCCCAGGAGAAAGGTGGCAAATGCCCTTTGCATTTGCCCTTTGTTCTTGCTGCTACTTCTGACCAGCACTGAAAAGTGCTGGATGGTTTTTGGCCTGCCAAAGAGAAACAGCTTTTGCCTGAATTTTGCCTGAGGTTGCTCATTTTCATCTGCAGCCTGACGTGCAAAAAGCTCTCCTATTTCAGATGTGATTCTTCAGCGTTTTCTTCAGCCCCGGAACCTTTCACACGATTGCACTGGCACCGAAGCCAGAAAAGTTTAGTCATGGCCTATGTCCCTCCTGTGCCAAGGAAGACAGAAATGAAAACAACCACATTCGAAGCCAGTCGATGGACTGAATCCCAGCCCAGAGCTAAGATTGCTAGAGAGACATTTACCCTAGGAATTTACCCTAGGCAAGAGAGCATTAGCCACACGGCCACCTTCTCAGTTAAATAAAAGGAACCTCCCATTCCAAAAAACTTAAGCTTTCAGGCCAATAAGCAAACAGGAAAAACCCACGAGGTGAGGACTTTGAAAAGAAGTTTGTGTTATCAAGTATTTCCCAAGCACGCGAGAGCTGAGGTCTGGCCTGAAGGAAATGGAAACGAGGTGCCTCTCTGCCTCCCTCCCCACAGCAGCCGACGCTGGAGACCTCGTCTCTCCCTGCTCTCTGTCCCAGCCTTGCCACCGCCCCTCGGGAAGCTGCACTTCCATCTCTGGCTGCAGCCCTTCCAAAGCAAGATGAGTCAAACCTCGGGAAAATCCTGATGTTCCCTTAAAAACTGAGATTTCTAAAGAAAACTTTGTGTCATCTTTATTTAGCTTATTCCCATGGGTTTTAGGGGTTTCATACTGAAGCTTACCTGCGAATCCTTCCCCAGGAGAACTGGAAACTCCCCGCGAGCTGGGATTTCAGGGCAGACCCCAGACCTGTGAGCTGAATATTAAAACTGGGCAGCTCCACAATCCTAGTGATCGCTATAGTTTTCACTCTCATTTTTTCTATTTCTGAAAGAAAAGAAAAAAAAAGGATAAGAAAAACCCATTAAATGCTTCCCTTGTTTTTAAAGCAGAAATTCTAGTTTGGCTGCTGACACCATCTGAACCCACCTCTGCTGCAGTTAGTGCTCAAGAGGGTGCTGGAGTGGTCTGTCATGGAGCAAGGGCAGCCGAAATTCAGGCCTCTCTACACTATACCTCACTCCTCCGCCCTCCGGCTCCATGCCCAGCTTGGCCCGGTCATTGTGCTGGAAGACATGGCTGCAAATGTCCATTGCATGAATCAGGGCAAGACTTTGCCCCTTTTTTCTGCTGAAGACTTTATACAATGTGTGTGTATGTATCTACACCTAGAGACACATAACGTGTTAATCCATAGACTAACTTCAGTAATCAAGGTCAGATGTGCATGAATGACTCCACTGATTTTTTTCTGGAACAAGTATCCCTGCTCCTGATCCCTGATCTTAAAATAAGTGGAACAATAATGTGAAAGCAGCCACATGCTCCCTATTGATCCTGACATCCCTGCCACTGCCGCAAGCTGCTTGCCTGCACCCTGCTAGCAGCAGCCCGACCTGAATTAGATCTGCCTCTCTGCTGATTTGCTCACACATTCAGGACAGGAGTAAACGAGGACCGTGCACCATGCAAGAGAACGATGAAGCTCGGTGACTTGCTAACTAGCTCTGGTTTAGTTGCACAGCCATGCCCGACACCCCAGTGGGAACATCTGCGTGGAAGCGCGACACGTAGCTTTGGCCGTGCTGGTGCCAGATTTGGTTCTGAAACTAAGCTATGGTAAGAAGCTGTGGACTGGAGCAATTCTCATCAATTCTGTAGAAAAACTGATTTTTGCAGACCTTCTTTGAAGGTCTCTCCACCGAGCCATATGGAAGGTCAGACTCTAGAAGATGTAAGAGGTGGGTGATACAAGGCAGGCCACAGCAGGGCTGAGAGCTGGGGTGACAAACACATATGAAATGCCAAGCTGAGCTAGACTGCAGGGGCAACTCGTGAAACTCCACATGATGCATCACAAACGAGATGAGTTTTGCCAAAGGGCTCCAGAAAGCTGAGACAATAGGTCCGCAGATACTGTCAAGGAGCTTTTGGGAAGAAAATATGTGGGGGAGAGAAAATACTGGAGAGATGAGGGGCTGGGCAAAGTCATAATGGGGGAATGAATGCGGAGAGATGTTAACTACGAAATAAGAGCTTGCATCTGTCAATGGCTAAATTATGGGGAACTTCATACGGAAGGACAAGCAATTCAAGTCCCTAGTCCTTAAATGGATAAAAATGATCATACACAGTGGAAGCAACATCAGGATAAATGCCGTCTACAAGCTCTGGCAAGGCGGAGACTGCACTATTGATAGATAGCTGTGGGCAAGACACTCTGCCAGCTTCAAGGACATCTGGAAGGAACTAGTGTCCAGAGCTACTGCTAAACAAATACGCTATCATCTGGCTAAATATCTTATCTGTAAATACCTTCATGATACAATCCTGCGGCAGCCATCTAAGGAAAAAACAAGAGGTAGGAACTTGGGGTTTTTTTCCATGATAGCAGAACACGATCAGCACCTCAGGCTTCAGGTAGGTCAGGTTGTCCAAAGCCTCAGGGGAGGGCTAAAAATGGTGACAGTAGTTAAAACCAAAATCAAAAAAGGCCTGCAATCTTGGGATCCCAAACGGAGGGAGAGGCTAGCTGCTCCTCTGTCCTTGATGGATCATTCCCAGGGTGAGGAGTCCAACGATATATTTGGGTTTCCTCCACTGTCACCTACCAGTCTTTTTCCCCACACTGCACAGATGGACCCTTGACTGCTCTCTGCCATTGAAGAACAGGCTTTTGCTGCTAAACCGTGCAAATAAACTCACAGTATAGGATTTTCCAAGTTGCCATTTTAATTTGTTGTGCTAACATGCCTGAAACATTTAAGCCCTAGAGAATATCAGAGTGACATGAGCAGTAACAGACTAACCGGCAGAGGTTGGATCCCAGAGAACAGTAGCTTCTTTTCAAGAAAGATATGCTATTTAAGTTAAAGTTGATTTATTGGCAGTTACCGTTAAATTAAGGGGATTTTATAGGGTGCAAAGTCCCCCGCTATTTGTCAGATCCATGGCAAACACTGCTGTTCTCCTTCCCTCGAGCACCATGGGGGCCAGCAGCGGCGAGGTGCATGCTGCAGTCACTACCGTCCGCTTGCTGATCTTGCCCCCGAGAGTAGTCCTTGGCCAGGAACAACATATGGGGATATTTCCATTTTAGGAAGCGAGCTGTTATTTCACTTCATCTGGCCAACATTGGTTTACGCAATTTGACACTGATGAGGGACAGAGCCCTTGCACAACACACTCTACTGCCTACAGTACTTTCAATTTTCAGCAGATCTCCTTGTCTGCTGTGCACTCGGTGATGGTTGCTTAGAGTGGTTACAAACAGAAAGGCAGATGGAAGGACTGATTTTGGAACAATCTTCTTCACAGTTAGAATGAACAATTTTTGTGAAGATGCGAAATACTGCTTCGAATCATTTATAGAATCATAGAATAGTTTGGGTTGGAAGGGACCTTTAAAGGTCATCTAGTCCAACGCTCCTGCTGGGGCCAGGGACATCTTCAACTGGATCAGGTTGCTCAGAGCCCCATCCAACCTCACCTTTATTAGCTGGTAAGTGACATGGCTTTGATCTGAGCTGCATAACATCATCTAAGCAAGCAATCACAAGACACAGTGTACAGAGAAACGGTCCCTCAACAAGGACCCAAAAAACCCACCCATCCCACTGAAGGCTGAGGGACAGTAAATAACACAACAGCAGGGGTACGTTGGAATGACAGGCGCAGCAGCTCCGAACTCAAAGATACATGAAACAGGTAAACCATGTGCATGACCGGTCCCGGTCAGCCCAGCCCCCTGCATCTTCACTTCATCAAGGAGGCAATTTTTGCCAGATATTCAGTTTATTGCATTTCTGCTTTGCTTTGCAATGCTTCTGCAGTGATGCTACCATGGGGCCGGACAGAACGTGCCACCTTGCAGAGCCCCCAGCCAGCTTTCCCGCCCGAGGGTGCTGGGCCACACAGCCCCGCTCTGCTCCGCTGCATGGTCACAATGCCACACGGAGTTCCATCAGGGGCGTGAGGAAAGGGGGACTGCGACAAGGGTTTCTCTGCTTGCAGATACGACTCACCAAAACCTGGCTTCGTGCTAACGGCTGGGCCCAGCTAACGTTAGACCAATAAACCAACCCCATGGGGCAACATATCTGGCAGAGCCTTCCTACCACACTGGATTAATTGCCACCCAGGGCTGCCCCAACGCCATAGGTGCTTGGCCACCCACCAGCATGTGCCACCAAAGGAGGCACCTCTGTGAAGAGTAATAGCGACAGGACATGTGATGCCATGAGACCATCAGAGAAGTACTACTCTTCTTCCCCTCAACAGGGAAGGAAAGATTGCTGCTTCACCAGAAACGGCCCGGCAGAGGATGTGGCTTCCAGGCCACTAGGACCATGAAACATCTGAAGACTTAGAATCATAGAATCATAAAGGTTG
>NW_009219250.1:0-12667 GCF_000690835.1 Fulmarus glacialis
GCTGCCTGCCAGTTTAAACCACGACAGACTAGAATCACAGCAGTTTTGGCAAGTATAGGCAAGATTCCAGAAAAAAAAAAATTGTTTGTACAAACAAAAAAACTAGTCTCAAATACCAAGAAGCACAAAAAAATATGCCTACTTAAATATGACTGTTTAGATTTATCTTGATTGCATCATGTGATAGAAAGTTTAGTGTGCTTATATGTCTTAAATAATTCCCCATCTAGAAATGATTGTTATGGGTTTACCAGGACTTTTTCCAGAGCCTATCGATTATTTTACAAATAATCACTGTTATTATCTAAAATGTGTGCTAAAGGAGTACCTGAGATTTCTGTTCATGACCAAGACCATGTTGTACTCATCTTGTTCCAGCACAGAAAAAAAAATCTGAGCCTGACACCTGAAATAAAATATTTTCTTCATTTCATTCTGTATATTTCCAATGCAGGTAAAGAACATTTAACATCCTAATAAACACTGTAAATGAAAAGAAATTTTAAGCAATGAAAAACACAATATACATTTCTTATGCCTTTTGTAGGTTACATTATCCATACTTGTCATATTTGTCATTAGAGCAGAAGGTTGTTCTGATTTTAATAAAATGTATGTCAATGGCATTATAATAATTCACAGGTGATTCCAGATTTTGGTGTTGCAGAAAATGCAGGTTTAATTTTGAATGGTTAGCAGGGAAATTAGCAAAGAGACATGGTTTAATTTAGATATACCAGAAAATGTCTGTGAAGTATTACATACCTTCCAAAAGTGCATTTCCTCTGAGCTGCTCTATCACAGAAAATGAAGAAATCACTTTACAATATCTTTCCATTATCTGCATTATCAATCATTTACCATGTGCTTTGGCTGTTTAAAAATAAGAACAAAATCATTGAACTACTGTTGCTAAAGATAATGCTGCTTGAAATTAAAAGAATAGTTTTTCTTTATGTTGTCATTTTCAGAGTGCAACGAACAACTGGTTTATTTTAATATGCATTCATAAAGTACTGCTGTAATTTTGTAAATGCTATTTCTCTGTCTTACGCCAATATTATAGCTGTGTTACTTCCCACACAAGAGGGCATCCATAAGGAAAAAAAACACCCTATCTTACTTTGCTTATTTTGATAGCTGATTTATTGTTTCCAGTGATTTAATCAAAGTTTCCCCTCAGAAGCCTAATTTTTGAAACCAATTTACATCTTACTCGCTATTCTAAAATACAATTAATCAGCAGAAGACCCATTTTTATGTTTAATTTTTTAGCTGAGAAGGGGATTTTGTAAGGGCAAATTCATACAGTACCAAAAGGTTTGCAAAAGTTCTGCACTCGTTTAAGCCCTCTGTTCAGGCTATAAGTGAAACTCTCAGTGGTGCTTGCTCAGGAGACTTTAACCAATTAAAAAGCCCTTGACAAAATAGGCTACTGCATTTCAGGCTCAGTCAGCCTCAGGAGAAAACATCAGGAGTAGGGACATGACAACATGGTCAATTAACATGACTTCAGATGTGTTAGCCTGGCTCTGCTATGACATTAACTCAAATCAAGTGAACTAACACAATTAAACAGAAGAACCTCTTTATCCATCCAAATGTACCCCAAAGACTAAGAAAGATGACCCAATGCCTGGCAGATTTTTTCAGGGAAGACACAGTAAAAGCTCCATCTGGAGTACCATTGCATCCTTAGGTATAGCTATGTATTCAGGTCAAACCTGAAATCAGTCCTAAATGTTGCACTAATCCTTTGTGTCTCCTGTTTATCTTGCATAGGTGATTACCATTCAAATGATTTACAGGTTCAGTGAAATATAATCCCTGTCCTGATCTCTTCTGTGATGTATCAACAGGCTAGCACTGCTATAGAAACCATATAGCTCTGTTAGTGTTGCCTGCCACTTGTTATAATGACCCCTTCCAAGAAGAGTTTATTTGGGGGGTTTTTTTGCCTAAGTTTTCTTTTTGTTTAAACCATTTTAATCTTTTTCTGGATTTTAATCCCTCAAAATAAATATAGAAGATATTCATGTGCCTCTCAGGCTTCGTCTTCTATACTAAACAAGCCAACCTCTGATAATCTGGAGTAAGGTAGACTTCTGATTTATTTGCTCATCCTAATAGCCTTCTCTGTACCTTTTCCAGTATGATTTTGCGTTTCATGAACAGGATTAACTTAAATGGTATTCTTTGATTTAAAGATTCTGATTCTTTCAAGAGGTTTTTCTGTGTTCAGTGACCTCACTAACTAGTATTCTTAACTGCTCAAAGCTCAACTTACAGACGTCAAGACTTCTCAAGTTTATCCAGTCTTCCTCTGCATTCACAAACTTAGTCATCATCAAAGTTCATTTCAATATATTATCCCTTTTTCTTCTTTCCTTCATGTTTTTAATTTTTTATTTCTTTAAAATATTCCCAACGTACTACTAAGATCGTACATACAAGTCAGTAGTTTGTTTCATAACTATGGCGCTACATGTGGTAAAATATTTTTAATTCTCCAGTGGCTTTTTATGGATTTATTTTATGCTTGCAACAGAAATTTTTCTGTTGTACAATATGCATTTACTCCACTTCTGGAGATGATATTCAGTCATATACATCTGAATTCAGCCTTTTCCCATAGTTTTTTTTTCCTTATTTCAGCTACCAATACAAGACAGTTTTTGTATCTTTGACCTGCAGATGTTAAGGTTCCTCTGAGATTTTTCTGTCCAGATTGCTTCCAGACTTCAATGTATAAATCATAAACCTGGTTTTGTTTATCTTATTGTTATTACTGAATCATCTTCTTTGACTGGCTGTCTTAAAAGATCATTATTATTTATCAACAGGAAGTAGCATGCCCTTTCGTTGTTTTTGAGTACTATGTTAAGAAATCTGTTAATATCACATGAAAAAATATACAGGTCCTACTACCTTTAGCAGCCCTATTCTCCAATCTATAAGTGGGAAGTCAAATTTTCCTAATGTTCCCACTGAAGACTCTACCTTCAGCCTAATTTGACCTCAGCCATTTGTCGGAAACCTTGAATGTTACTGTCTCCCCACTTTTTGTTTTGTTTGTCCTCTAGAGAATTTGGCAAGCATGTTTTAATAGGACTTCTATGTTACTTTTTTGAGTTGAACTGTGGACACAGCAACTGACATTAGGAGTTTGGAGTGTAGGGTCTTTCATCTTTTTCAATAAAATGTACACTTTCAGCTTTCTGATAAAGGGTGAGATTAACATGCAAAACAAAAATATCATCACTCGCTTTGAAAGTTTCTTTGACAACAAGTAGTCATTCTACGAAGAGTTAATTGAAATTCTAGATTTTCAAGCAAAAGTGGAATATTCTTTCTAAATGTATTGACAGACAGATACAAAACTAATTTATTACACTTTGAATAGAAAAGACTCTTCGTTGCATAGGTCTTAAAGAATAAACCCTAGCAAATTTTAAATATGAGAAGAGAGACAAACACAAGAACTGCGTTGAGCTGTGGGTTTATACAGTGTGATATTGACAACATTAAAAATAAAGATGTCTAATGTAACAGATGACTAGAATAATGTAGATGGAAAGAGAGAAAAATGCAAATATTTTTACAGCATTAAGAAAATCCTATAATTTGTACCAGATGTTAACACACAGAACTTTTGCATGGCTTCATTTAGTCAGATGCTTTATCAACCTACCAAACGGAAAAACAAATGTAGCTGCCCAGCACATGTGAGGAAACACCTTTCTCACAGCTGAATTCCAGAACCTCTGGATTGACATGTAGCATTTTTACCTGCATCAGCTTGTTTACATACTGACATGAAATGAACCTTCTCACCAGGCACATAAAACAAGGCAAAACTTCTACATGATTTGTAACTACCAAGCTCTGTGTGTGTGTGTGTGTGGCAGCCCATGAAACTATTAAACTCTTTCACCCCTATCCTTTCAATTTTTTGTTCTTTCCTTGCCTTGTTGTTTATTGCATTCATTGTGACCAATCTTAGATTTGACCCTGACCTCTTCAAGGCAGAGATTGTTTTCTCTGTGTATTTTGTACAGAGTGAAAATTGTTTTGGACATCAAGTAATTTGTTTCAAATAATATTGGAAAGAACTATGAATTGATTTGGATAATCAGTGTTAGCTTGTCTGCTAGTGAATCAGAAAGGAATAACTACCTTGGCTGAATAATCATTTTAGACTGGAATCTGAAAAGATTTGTAAAGGAATCTGACCAGCTCAAGTAGTTTACAATTTGTCTCAAAATTCTCCTGGAGGAGTCTCATAGAGGAACTGGGGCAAATGCTGTTTCTTACATCTTTCCGTCATGGAGGCTGTAGGACTTTACAGACCTGTAATGGCTGTCAGCCATTCAGGTATGGATTTCACCTCTTTCCTATGACTCAGAATAATATTATAATGATCACTTTGTTTTTTCTGTCTGGTAATCATAGCTGTCAGCTATGCTAGCCTCTGTAATTTCAAGGTTTTCATAACAATAAGAAGCAATAAAACAAAGAACTGTCTGTTCTCACCATTCTAAACTTCTCCCTCAACTCTCTTTTTACTGCAAAAAATTTAAGACGAATAGTTATTTTAGCAGTATTTGACCTTTCGGCACAGTGCATCCAATGTGAGTATGAACCTCATAGCAACCAGGCATACACAGGCTCAACAAAAATTGACTTTTTGGTCAAATAATATAAAAGATATATTTTCTACAGGTTTCTGTACAAGAACGTCATGATTATTCATGAAAATTCAGCTTACCGTCACAGAAAGAACTGGGCTTGTTCAGCCTGAAGAAGAGATGGCTTTGGGGGGAACCTGAATGCCAGAACTTACAAAGAGGGCATCAAGAAGGGGTCTTCACAGAGGTGCATGGGGGAAGGGTGACATAGACATTAGTTGAAATAGCAGAGGTTCAGCCTAGATGTAAGGAAAAAATTTGCACCATGAGGGCAGCTAAGTAATAGAACAGCTTGCCCAGAGAGGTTGGGCAGTCTCTGTCCTTGGAGATTTTCAAGAACCAACTGGATAAAGCCCTGAGTATCCTGGGCTGAACTCATAGCTAACCATGAGCAGAAGGCTCTTTCCATCCTGAATTTTCCAATGATGCTTTAATCTTATATCTAACAGCAATATGGAATATGATATTGAGCTATTTGTGTGGTTCTGTTGCACTTGTAATTGTATGTAGATACATTGAACACATATTCCTCTTTTTATCCATGGAGAAACATCACTGACAGTATATGGGCAAAAGAAGAAAGTTCTTATTCGGCTGGTGTAATGGTTTGCACAATGCCTAATACAGTAGGGGACCAGGGCTGGGGGAGTTTAAGTGCTAAAGTAGCACAGATCATGAATAATGATATTAAGCATACCGCACCAAGTATTTAAGCATTTTGACTTATTTGCAATAAGACAGGACATTTAATCATTGTAAATGTACTACTAATCAAAGAGATTTTCACCACGTATTTACACACATTTCCTTATTGTCGTGGTTTAACCTGGCAGGCAGCCAAATACCACGCAACCGCCCACTCACTCTCCCCCCCAAGTGGGACGAGGAGAGAATCAGAAGGGTAAGAGTGAGAAAAAACTCGTGGGTTGAGATAAAGATAGTTTAATAGAACAGAAAAGGGAAAATAATAATGATAATGATAGAATATACAAAATGAGTGATGCACAATGCAATTGCTCACCACCTGTGCTGACCGATAACCAAGTAGCAATCGCTACTCCCTGGAACATGCCTACCATTCATATACCGAGCACGATGTCACATGGTATGGAACACCCTGTTGGTCAGCTGGGCTAGCTGTCCTGGCTGTGCTCCCTCCCAACGCTTGGGTTTTTTTTAAGCTGAATGTCCTTGACTAGCAGGGTACTTAGCAACAACCGAAAACATCAGTGTGTTATCAACATTCTTCTCATACTAAATCCAAAACACAGCACTAGGAAGAAATTTATCTCTATCCCAGCTGAAACCAGGACACTTATGCTTTTATATACTTACACATACACCAACACACAGCATATGACAAAGACATAAAATAATTGAAGCAACCATTTCATAACCTACAAAATAGTGACTTACCAAGATGCAGTTACAGGAATATCATAAATAAACATACAGCTAGAACTACTTATAAATATATATTTCAACCTGTCAGTGACTTCACTAGAGAGACTTAGCATAAACAACATCTGCAGAAAGTGCCAGTACTGTTGAAAATTATTTCGTAAACCTGGTTATCACTTCTTGGCAGGCTGCAGAGAAAAACCTCTTCACCATCTTCCTCATATGTGCTTATCCAAGTAACGAAGTTTTAGTGAAGAAAGAAGTATCACCCCTTCTGTGTGAGAGTGTGTGAATAATTTCTATAGGTATCTATGGGTACAGATGAAGAAATAATAACTGGAAAACAGCAGGCTGAAGAGATTAAAAAGGCATGCTGAGATATAGCATGTGACAGTCTCCCAAGAACTGATATGCTCCAGTGACCAGAGGTCCTGTTGAATCTATAAGAAATGATGAACTGAGAACGCCAAGAGTTGACCAAATCTGTGAAAGGCACACACTGGGATCAACAACGGACTGTGTATCTTGAACCACACCCAGTAAGGTGATGACTGCAAAGACTACAGGACTGTGCACATACCTTATAAAAGAAGGGACCTTAAGGGACTTTCCAAACACCTACATATAAGCTACTGGTCTAACAGATTTCAAACTTTTTAAAGAGCTAGAGCCTGGTGCCCTAGCCTACTGCCTTGCAGAAAATGCAGCAGGAGGCTAAAATTAGAGTGCTGGAATGATCTCAAACAAAGGCGGCAATGAAATTTAAATATCTTGAATCCACTGTGATTGGTAATGCCTAAAAAAACATTTGTGGAAATGTTACTTTTGTTCCAGATTTTCTTCATAGGTTTATTAAGTCTAACCACACCCACAAAGAAGGAATACATTTTTCAACATCTTTACATTGAATATGTCATTTTGTCTTGTCCTAGATGTCTCACTTTACTTACTGTTTCCATAAACAGGAGATGACCTCTCCTGTCAGTAAGAGACAAGTTATAACTTTTAAGGTCCAAGATAGGCACAAATTGCCATTTTGTTTTACTGTCTGATTTTATATTATTGCTTTGATTTGTAATGTACTGCAATTTCATTTGCAGTTTGTACTATCTTTCTAGGGAGATCAATTAAAGATAACCGGACAAATTCTTGATTATATTCAGAAAGTCAATTTTAATATTACTTACAAGAGGGGATTGTAATCTTATCAAAGATGTAATCTCTCCAGTTTTGCTTTCGCTTACTGGGAGGTTTGAGCATTGTAATTCAAACCAATGAGATATGGAATATGAGCAAAGTCCAATTTATTGGTGTTCCATCATATAAGCTAAATAAATAACTGTGTAATGAAGAAAAATCAAAGCTACAAAAAATATTTCCATTAAGTTGCCCAGAAATGCAATGACATTTCTGATAGCATATTCTAAGAGGCAGTGAATCTCAAAGCCAAGGCAGAGAGTGAGAGAGGAATCAAAATAATACCAATTTCAGAGGAAAATACAATATCTTACTGGATTCAGAATGGCTTTATATTGCCTTTATGTTCAAAACATAGCATAGAGGCCTTGAAAGAGAACAATGAAATAGCTTGACTCCACTGAATGCTGCCTTCACTGAATATGGAAATGTCAGGTACTTTCTTTTTGTACAGCATTTCATGAATGGTTAATATCAGTAACCTCCAACACTGGTTACAAAGTGGGTGTTGCCTCACTGAAAATCAGACCTCATATCAGAATGTATAATTTTAGATCTCTAACTTGAGACTTTTGTAAATAAACTGTTGAGATACATAGATTATATTTCTATCAAGCTTTCATTTTGCATAGATGTGTTGGGGCACTAAAAATCCAAAGTGTTTGCTATTGAACAGATGTAGGCATTTTAGGTCTGCTGAAATGAGTAAAATTCTGCTGCAAACACTAACATATTGGGGTTTAAATAGGATTCAGATAATCATTTAGCAAATTTCAAAAGGCATTGCTAGTCATTTTTGGCACATAGGTGTAGATAAAGAGGGCTGAGAGAGGATGGAGTCATTTCTTGTATTCTGGAGGCCTTATCCATACAAGGTTGGTCCCACTAAAGTAAATGGAACCACCCTAACATGTAAAGGTGCACCAGAGTGTAGTACTGTCTGAGGTTCAACACAACTTTTGATTTCTGCTTGTTCTTCACTGAGTGCAAGACCTAGTTCAGCTGGTTTGAAATTAAAAAATAAAATTATGCCACAACAATATTTAATTATCTGGATTTGGAAGATTAGGCAAGGAGTGAAAAAACATAGCATTTTGTGTACCTTTAGTTACATTTTTATACAAATGTAAGTGACTTTGACCTTGCAGCAAAGAAGGCTAAATGTCCTGGGCTTCATTAGGAGGAGTGTTGCCAGCAGGTCAAGGGATGTCATCCTTCCTGTTCAGCACTGGTGAGGCCACATCTGGAGTACTGGGTCCAGTTCTGGGTTCCCCAGTACAAGAGACATATGGACATGCTGGAGACAGTCCACTGAAGGGCCACAGAGATGATTAAGGGACTGGAGCGTCCCTCATACGAATAGAACTGGGACTATTGAGCGTGAAGAAGGCTCAGGGGGAATCTCATCAAAGTGCATAAATATCTGAATGGAGACTGTAGAGGAGGCAGAGCCAGGCTCTTTTCAGTGGTGCCCAGTGACAGAACAAGAGGCAATGGGCGCAAACTGAAACACAGAAGGTTCCATCTGACCATCAGGAAACACTTTTACTGTGAGAGTGATGGAGCACTGGCACAAGTTGCCCGGAGAGGTTGTGTACTCTACATCCTTGGAGATATCAAAAAACCATCTGGACCTGGTCCTGGACAACCTGCTCTAGGTGACCCTGCTTGAGAAGGGTTGGACAAGATGACTTCCGGAGGTCCCTTCAACCTCAACCATTTGGTGATTCTGATTCTGTGACTCAGGTATCTCACATTCATTTTGGAAAGAATCTGAAGTATATAAGGGCTTTCGAGACCAGTTTTGGCAAATATGGGCTCATGAAACCAGGGGAGTAGGAGGAATGACAAAACGGGAGTCACAAGGAACTGGGCTCACAGTTCAGCAGTACCATCCTTTGGTGGGCCTGCAATGCCTGAATTCAGCTACATCCCATCTCACAGGTGTAACTTGGCCTCTTGGGACTTCATGATGTTACAATGCCTGCATCTGCTGAGCACCACTTCCATGAGCTGTGCTGACCTGAAAGCCTAGTATGCACTGCAGGCCACAGGCAGCCTCACAATTATCCCAAAAGACGTCCACAGGACCACCTAAGAGCATGTTCATGTGGCAGCTCAATCTTTTTTACAAGTCTTTGGGCCTCATTTTTAGGAGGATTTAGCTGATCAAACACACTCCCAGTGGTCCTAGGCAGATTTGACTAAGCTGCTATGTACGCATCCAGGATCCACCACGTAGAAGTCATGGGAAGAGTGGGAGCAGGGAGTGGAAGGACTAAGGAGCTGGATTTGAGAGCACCAAGACAGATAACTTGTCCTACTGTGGATCTCACATGAAATCTCTCAATCTCTCCTCCCATTTACGGTATCTCTTTCAGACACAGCTGGTGCCACTTCGCTGTTGTTTAAGCAGATGTTCCAGCTGTTAGGGACTTTAATCTGGCCCTTCTGCTACACAGTTTACAGCATAGAAAGCGTTAGGCACTTTATGTGAATTATACATCATTGACAAACTAGATGTTCCCAGTTTCTGTAATAGTCCATCTTCAAGGCCTCAAGGCTGGAGCTAGTGCTCTGAGCAGCTAATCAGTAGGGAAATTTGCAGCAGTGCTTTTGTTGTTTTGAAGCTGCCAGTTGCAAGAGACTATACACATAACTGAATTGGACACCTGGGAGGTTAGGCTGCTAGTTATAGCTGTGAAAACAGCAGCAGTGCCAATACCATGAACCTAAGCACCAATCTGTTGGTTTGGGAGTCTGAATTATTTTGAAAGCCTTAGCAAATGACTGTCGAGGAGACTTAGGGCTACAGCTATAGCTTGTGATGGGATGTTTCACAGAGGTACTATCTCAGGTCCTGAGGTGGAGTAGTCACATCAGTTCAGGTCCACTCCAATAAGTGTATTTACCCTCTCAGAATGGGATGGTAAGAAGAACCCTGCTGAGACTGGCATAGCTGCTGAATGGGAGAAACTTCAATTAGGAAAGAGAGCTGTCTTTTCTGCTCACAGCTGTGCACAGTAGATATCCCAAAACTCCTACATCTCTCATTGACTTATGAAAACTGGACTTCAGGTTTCCAAGTCATTTTAGAGTGGCGTTTCACTTCTCTTTCTCAATTTCTAGAACAAAAATAGTGACTATTCCACCAGTAAAGAGTAGGTGGCAATGGCAGAGTTAAATATGGTACATTCAGGGCTTATGTTCCCAAGAGACTTTTGTCTCATAGCAAGACTGTAAGTCTCTCACTTCTCCAAGCAACAAATCCAGAAACATCTTATTTAAAGCAACACTGTTGAAAAATCACTGTTTTCTCATTAGATAGAGTGTCAAACATTACCTTCTGATACTTGTATGTGTTCCTTCTGTTTGTAGTAAAGCTCTGAGATGCTGACCCCCAGTATCAAATTTTAAAGTTGTAGCAATATTTAATGAAAAAATAGTAAAAAAAAATTCTAACTTACAATAAAAACAGTTTTGTCTATCTGCTTTCCATTTAGAAAATCTGACATTTTAAACTAGCCTTGAGGTAACAACACTAAATGCCCCATGTTTATTTAGTAATACTAAATAAAATTTGCCACTCAGCAGGGCTAGCTACAAAACATAAGGCTTACTGACACTTTTTTTCTTCCTAAAATGAGACTTGTAATTCAATTATGTACTCACAGGGGGAGAAAATGGTGCATGTTCCAGCCAGCAGCCCCCATTGTCCACATGTGCATTCTCAGATCAAACAGATCTAATAATTCCTTGTTAAAGTCATCATTTCCCATTAGATGAGCAACTGTGGCTGGTAAAAGGTAATGGTTACAGTGTGTTACACAATTAACACAGTGTGAAATGAACTGAAATACGTTTTCTGAAGATGATTTTCGATGGAAATGGAGTATTTAGACTCTGTATATCAAAAATACAGATCCAAATGTGGGCTGTGCTGAATGTTTTTACAAAACTCACAGAGTGCTCAATCACAGCAGCTCTTCCACTACACATTAAAATTAGTATGTTGTCAAAAGCATATCAAACATTCTTTAGGGTTACAAAAGAGAAAACTTGCATTAGAAGAAAATCACTTGAAGTTATCTGGATATACATAAATGATGGAAATGTTTTCAGGCTTTGTAATGGTTTCTGCCACAAAATGTACTAAAAATTCAGATAATCACAAGGACTGCAATGGATAATAGACAGCAAGTTTAGTGTAAGTAGAATGAATTCAGAAAAGAAAATTACATTGCTCTGGAAAAAAAAAAAAAAACCTAACAAAACCATGAGTGAGCAGTTTTCTACATGATATGTGCCAAATTACCCAAGTGTAACTCAAGTAGTCAGTGAAACACAATATCCAGCAGTTCATAGATACAGAAGTTGCTTATCAATTCATGCAGCTTCTATCTGTCAATAAAGAGAGCAGCTCTGGTAGCAGATATCTGATCTGAAAAAAAAATTCCATAAGTCCTTTCATGTAGTAGAACATTTTTTACTATCTATAGGCTAAATGCAACTCCATGGAGTTTAAGGCAATGAGACACATTGCTGGAAGTTGACAGAAGGTGCTCCAGAAGGAAATATTGCAAGTTCTGTTCTTCAACTGCATAAATCCCTAGTGCCAACGTTTTAAGATTTATGGCCAATCTCCATGGGCAAGCAGTGACTGTTATGCACCAGCTCCACGCATGCTCCAAGCCAAAGTCATCAAAGCTAGCTGAAACTCTAGAGCCATTTAGACAGGTCTGTATGTGACTGTGTCCCTGCTAACAATCCTTGCTTCTCAAATGGATTTATTGGTATGAGCCAGTCTGACCAGCTCAGAGTACTGGGAAAGGGCATGTACAAGTGGCAGCCTCCGACCATTTAGACAATTCCTAAGGTACTATTGTGTTCAACAGAGCAAATATTTAACCTTGAGATGGCCTTTAGGGGTCTTTGGTGGCAAGAAGCTCCATGTTAGCTAGGTGCAAAGATATGATTAAAGTATGGATTTGATGGGTGGACCGTCCAGTGGGTGAGGAAAAGTTTGGATGGACACATCCAGAGGCAGTGGTCAACGGCTCAATGTCCGGATGGAAATCGGTGACGAGTGGTGTCCTGCAGGGGTCCGTATTGGGACCGGTGCTGTTTAATGTCTTCGTCAATGACATAGCGGGATCGAGTGCACCCTCAGCAAGTTTGCAGATGACACCAAGCTGAGCGGTGCGGTCCACAAGCCTGAGGGATGGGATGCCATCCAGAGGGACCTGGACAAGCTCGAGAAGTGGGCCCATGTGAACCTCATGAGGTTCAACAAGGCCAAGTGCAAGGTCCTGCACCTGGGTTGGGGCAACCCCCGGCATCAATACAGGCTCAGGGGTAAAGGGTTTGAGAGCAGCCCTGCC
>NW_009219251.1:0-244 GCF_000690835.1 Fulmarus glacialis
CCCTGGCAAGGGTGCGGCAGGTCGCGTCCTGGGAAGGTGACAGCGGGCAGGTGGCCCGATGGGTGCAGGGCTGCCTGAACTGCGCTGCGGGCAGGGACGGAGCAGGCAAGGCGCTGCCCCAGCGGGCAGAGGGGCCGTGGTCGCAGCTCCGGCTGGGCTACATCAGTGGCCTCCCCGAGACCGAGGAGGGACACCGCTCCCTCTTGGTGGTGGAGGACGAGTTTTCGGGGTGGGTGGCAGCCTT
>NW_009219251.1:696-2081 GCF_000690835.1 Fulmarus glacialis
GATGCTGCGTGGCCGTAGCCCCCCGACTCCTCCATGAGATTGTCTCTGTGTGTTGTGTATCGTGGTGTGGGGAGAAAATGGGTGTACTGGGCTTGCTGGGGGGCCTTTAGGTGGGACTGGGGGGCCTTTAGGTGGGACTGGGGAGCCTTTAGGTAGGACTAAGCAATGTGCAACCTCTTCTTGCTATGGTGTTCAAGCGCAGGGAGGGAAGACTTGCTGGGTATGCTGGTTTTGACTGGGATGGAGTTGGTTTTTTTCATAGCATCCAGCACGGTGCTGGGCTCTCCAGCCCAACAGTGCTGTGATCCAAGAGCACTGGGATGGTGTTGCCATTCCCAGTCCTGCAGGGTTGGGGGAGCTGGGCCAGCTTTTGCTTGGGACTGTGGGAAATGGTGAGCGATGGCCTTGGCATCACTTGTTTTGATTTCTTTATTTTCTTTCCCTCTTTTGCCACTTCTTCATTTATTAAACAATTTTTACCTCGGCGCACAAGTTTCCTTGCTTTTCCTCTTCCTTTCTGTGCTGGGTTTGGCTGGGAGAAGAGTTAAATTCTTCATGGCGGCTTGTGGTTTGGATTTGGGCTGAGAACGGCGTTGATAAGAGGGATGCCTTAGTTATCGCAGTGCTTGCCCAGCGTCAAGGCCTTTTCTGCTTCTCCTGCTCCGCTGCCCACGGGGTTCTCCCACGGCACCGGGGAATCGCATCCCGAGGCTCAGCAGCCTTTGGGAGCAGTGGAGGAGGAGGGAGGAGCCACCAGTGTCCAACACCCGAGTCTCAGCCCCGGTTAGTGACCTCCAGGTGATCCCCTGATGCTCCTCATGGTCTTCTGAGGGTTGTGGGTCTGTATCCTTCTCCATCTCTCCTGATGGTTCTCAGGTTGTAGCTCTCCAAGCCCCTCTGCTACTTGAAATCATAGAATCATTTAGGTTGGAAAAGACCCTTAAGATCATTGAGTCCAACCATTAAACCAAATGATGAAGGCAATGGAGGGCAACCACAAGCCCTGTGGGTGCACAGACCCTGGGAACCCCAAGCTCTGGTCCATAAGCTGCCTGAAGCCAGAGGAGCAGCGAGGTGGGAGCTGTGGGCTGACCTGGGGACCCCCAAATGAAGAGCTGCACTCGATGGCAGGATCTGGGGCACGACAGGTAGCCCAGGGGCTGGTAGCCCAGGGACTCATGGCAGGGACCCATCTGCCACCCCAGCAGAAGTATATTTAGTGCTTCTGCAGCCGGCAGCCCAAATACTGAGTCAGCACGGATGCAAGAGAGCAACCCCGCCGCTGATTTAGCACCAGCATTGAACTGGCCGGTAAATCCCATAGCAAGGCGGCGGTTAAAATAGCTGCAGCCAAAGGAAGCCGGGATCGGCCGAGTTGGACATCT
>NW_009219251.1:2102-2984 GCF_000690835.1 Fulmarus glacialis
CCGTGAGTCATCAGGGACGGCCTGAATGGGCTGAGGAGGAGCAGCAAGCTGCAGCCGCCGAGGATGAGGATGGTGGGAAGAAGACCCCGGTTGCTCTGGCAGCCCCTTGTGAACCCCGAAAAGATGCTGTGGGCTGCGGCATTGAAGGACACAACCACAGCAAGAGCATCGCTTGTAGGGCTCTGGCGATTCAAAAATTACCGTGATAGGCATTGGCGTGTTCTCCAGCACGACGTGGTGGGGAAAGCCCGGGGACGGAGCAGAGAGACCCCAAAAATGCTCCCAGAAATGGCCAGAGGAGGCTCCGGGACCCAAAAACATGGGATGGGGATGTCCAGGAGCCGCGTCCGAGGGAGGGGGGGCAGGCAGGCGGTGCTACGGGGAATATTATAGAAAATCAACGAATACAACCCGGATGAGAGGGGCAGGCCTGGGCTGGGGCAAGCGGGGGGCTGCTGCAGGAGTAGCCGAGGTCTGGCCGGCTGGAGACCCCCCGGGTGTCCCAGCGGTGACCAGGGACCTGAGGAGGAGGAGGGAGGCCGTGCGGGGAGGAAGGCTGGCCCGGGAGCCCGGCCAGGTCTCGGCAGAGGGCAGCAGCAGCCCGACACAAAAGCCTCGGTGGGGAGGGGGTCTCGGCAAGGAACCCCCGAACATCCCCGACCCCCACGGGACCCCTGTCCCATGTCTCTGAACGGGGACCACGGCTCCAAACCAGAAGCTGGGAGCCAAACCACAGCACCCTGGGTCCCAGGCAGGACCCCAGACCCCGAACCACAGCACCCCATGTCTCTGACCCATATCCAGGGGCCACACCCCAGACCCCAGACCCATCTCCCCATGTCCCCATGTCCCTGACCCAGATCCAGGGGCCAGACCCCAGAC
>NW_009219251.1:3399-3655 GCF_000690835.1 Fulmarus glacialis
GGGCCACGGCCTGGACCCCAGACCCATGTCCCCATGTCCCCATGTCCCTGACCCAGATCTAGGGGCCATGGCCGGGACCCCAGACCCATCTCCCCATGCCCCTGACCCAGATGCATGTACCCAAACCCCCAAGGCTGACCCCAGCCCCTCATCTCCCTAAGTCAGACTCCTGAGCCCCGCTGCCCTTAGACCACGACTCCCTCCCCAGACCACGACCCCCTCCCCAGACCAGGACCCCTTCCCCAGACTCGAGGCC
>NW_009219252.1:0-206 GCF_000690835.1 Fulmarus glacialis
GAGCCAGGCGCAGGAGTCTCAGGGCAGCGACAGGATCAGTGCGCTGTAAATACCCCTAATCAGCTTGTGCCGTGGCGCGGTGCACCTCCAGCCGCCAGCCCAGCCCCGGGGCACGTGCGGGCAGGCAGTTTTGACGGCTCTGGCCGTCGTGGTTTCACCCTGGCGGGCAGCTCAGCCCACCCAGCCGCCCACTCCCTCCCCCCCGG
>NW_009219252.1:598-7729 GCF_000690835.1 Fulmarus glacialis
GAACGAAAACATCGTTATCAATCAGGGTTATCAATGCTGTTTCCAGCACAGAGCCCAAACATAGCCACATGCAAGATACTATGAAGAAAATCAACTCTATCCCAGCCAAAACCAGTAAAATGGCTAATTCACATACAGCTACTCCATAATCTTCAACACTACTTCCATGTGATTAGCAAAAAACATAGGCTATTCTTGGATTAATTTTGAAGTTAAACTCCCTCTAAGGCCAGAAAATGGTACCAAGAAATGCCTCCTGGCATCTCCTGCAGCCCTTTGCTACAGAAGAAATACAGGATGCCCAGAAGTGGAAGAAGGATGAGGAAGAGGTCGGTGAGCAAGATTTCCCCTTTCAGTGGTAACCGGCTAGTGGATCCACTTAGCCTTGGCTTGTAACTTCATCTGCAAACACTCTGTGAGGATGCTGAGCCACTCACTTTACCAGCCCTGGACTTATTTCAAGCCTGCTTTCTGTCAAAAGCCAGTAATTAGATGCATTCTTTAAATCGTTAAAGTGTTTGTATAGTAAGCAGTTACCAAATTCTACATTACAGTTCTACAATTAGCAGTTCTACATTGTTAATAATGAATTTAAGACTTGTGTAACAACTCTCAGGGGTTTCCATTCCTCCTGTAGCTCTGCCATGGCCAGTCACCAGCCATGAGCTCTGCACTGAGTTTGCCAGGAAGGATCAGGTTTCCATTATAAAAATGAGTCTACACACTGGCCAGCCGGTTACTAACTTTGCCTAGGTCTGAAAAGGGATGTCATTTCAATAGTAAAGTCAAACTCAAGGACCAGCATCTTTTCATTAGTAGGGAAATAGCAGTTCAGAGCTATCACTGTGATGGTGAAGACTCATAGCAAAGGTGTGATGAGGCAGTAGTACTCAGAGCGATGCCCAGCAAGGCAGGACGGAGCCTTTACACCAGGGGAGGGATGCCTGTTTGGGAAGACTCTCATGGCAAACAAACAGGCTTTGTGGATTTTTCCCTTCCTCCCTTCCAGCTAGCCCCAAGTGAAAAGGACGTGCCACTTTCCACATCCTTCTAGCGTCCGTTCCCAGACACAGTCCACTGCTGCTTACTGAGTGCAGCGCCCAGCCTGGCATTGCGCGTCCCGTGAAGAGGGCTGTATGGGACACAGAAATGCTGAGGACACCCACGGTCATTTTGTGGGTTTTTCCAGGCAAGTTCTGCAAAATCTTCGAGGATGGAAACATGTCTGAGACAATCCTGTGGAAACAAATAAGGCAACATTCCTGAAACAAATGGTACTCAAAACACTATCACAGCCTGGCCTTATATTTTTCTTAAGCAACGGCTTGGAACAACTAGATTTCCTATTAGCTCTGCAGAGTAGATTTTGTGGGCATTTTGTGGTTTATTTAAGTAACCCACCAGCATTATTACAGTTCTTTGATGGTGAGAAGGTTGACACTGAATAAAACTTAAATTAAGGTTTTTTTCCCATTCCACATTCCCAAAACCCAACACTAACAAATAAAAGAAATCCAGCCATGAAGTTGTACTTCTCCTCTCTTCTCTCCTTTTTGGTTTCTGCCTTCACTGTATCACACACCAGATGTTAATTTCTTCCCTAAAAAAATGCGTGTTGCCACTGCTCCGACTAAGTTTAGGAATACAGGAGATATCATTAAATTCATTAGCACCAAAATGAGGGTATCGGAAGGATACCCTGGATGGACTGGAGTTGCAAAAGCAAAGCAAACAGTTGTTGGTTGTTTATCCATTCCAGACAGACTGCCAGGAAAAGGAGAGGATAGCTGCCGTTGTGAGTATGTGTGTAGCTCTGCCATGGCCAGTCACCGGCCGTGAGCTCTGCGCTGAGTTTGCCAGGCCTCAGCACCGGCTCTGCCTGAACTCGCCGTCCCCTGCCTGCAGCTCCCCTTTACCCGGCTAGGCTGTGACACTAAGTGTGCCTGTAACAATTTTAACTGCTGCTTTTTCTGCAGCAATTAGATCCGGACTAGTAATGATGAGATTTCAACTGTACTCACAGTAACGTCTTGGCTTTACTTACACAGAAGTTGTGCCCAGGAGAAAGACTTTGAGCGTAACTCCCGACTGGCCTTCAGTGCCTCGCGTGGCCCCTGGAGCCCCTTAAAAGGAGGAACCTGGCACCAGTGGTGTAAGCTGTAGGCTACAGGCTACAATTAGTCATTTGGCACAATCCCACACAACTCTTGGGTGCAAATCGCTTCACCCTGGTGGTTCATTAATATTAATCAGTTTAACTAACAACTTTGTTCCTAATGCAGTGAGCTACCTGGAATAATCCTATTCCCATTCCAAGAGACAGTCTGTCCGTTTCAGTAATCGTAGATAATGTCTCAGTTCAGATTGTGCCTCAACTTTGACAGGACACAGAGCTATTACCTTTCCTGTAATACTAATGGAGGACAGGTTGCCAGTAATTCCTGGCTGATGATTTGTCTACCGATACTGTCTTCGTGACAGCTCTGAGGAAGTGCTCTGACAATGAGAGCCAGCAGCTGATCATTCCCATACGACAGTTTGGGGCCGTGCACACGGTGCATTGCAGCAGTCCGTGCGGGGAAAGGAAACACCTCGTTTCGATTTTATTCAGGGCAGTTATGCAGTAACACTGACACCAGGCCCGTCTTCGGGTCAGTCCCCAACTTCCAGCCCACAAGGGGTAGAAATGCTGAAAATGGAAGAGTGATGGCACCCCGTGAGGCAAAAGTAACATCGTTAAGATGAGCGAGAGGGAAAACGAGCAGTTGTTCCTACCTGGAGCCAGGGAGGAGATCTCATGGGCAGTAAGTGGAGATGGAAGTGGTGACCCAGCGCCCAGCGGGGTTTATTGGGGGGGGGGCGGGCAGTGGCAGAACCAGCTTGCAAAAAGCTCTGATCAGGCCATTATGTTTGATGAAAAAATCTGGGGCAGGGGGGGAAACTTCGTGTGAAAAGTGGGGGGAATGGTTCCTCAATGACTTTCCACTTCTACTGAAAGGTCAAATCTTCATTTTCCATTCCCTCCCTTCTTTTTTAATGTCTCTTTTCCAGTGGAGAAAGCTGGAAATGAACTGGGAGGCGTAGGGAAGAGAGACCTGAAACTGCAGGTGGAAAGGGCTTGGAACTAAAAACAGTTTCTGGAAAAGAGGAAAATCTTCCCAAATGGTTGATCCTTATTTAATCAAAAGTGCAGAAAAAATATTAAAATATATATTTACACTTTATTTGTGTGTTTGTTTTGCGGAATTATGTATTTATCTTACAGAAAAACAGGGCGTATTTCTGAGCAGCCATGGTGGCTTATGACTTATGTTCAAGGCAAATACAAGACAAATTAGGTACCTCCAGACAGCTAAATACCATCCAAGCAGGGTTCACTGCCATGTGGTCCAGTGATAAATAATCACCACTATTCAGTATAGACTGAATAAATGCATAAAAATCAGGAAAAATAAATAAATCATGAAGAGGACATCTAAACAGGCAAAACAGCACAACATTGCGGCTCATAAACTGGACTGTGAGGTTTAGAAAAATGTGGAGGACAGGTCTGCAATAAGTAATAGTTTCCCTGATGTGTGTAATATATCAAATCTTGTTTGATGTATTGTATGATACAAGGCATACTTTGTATTCCATTAATTATGTCAGCAATTGAAAGCTTAAAATAACATTTGTATCACGATAAATGCTAGTTTCTGGAAGGCGAGGCTCCCCTGCAAGGGCTGCATGTGGTTCACCTCCCTCCGCGTCCGGTGCCTGGGCAGTCCCCAGCAGGACAACCTGCCGTCCCTCAAGGGGAGGAAAATGATGTCGCTGGTACCGCTAAGGTCACGGGCACTCATCCATTCTCAGTGTTCCCTGAATTTAATTCCTCGCCAAGTACTCCTGCAGAGCCATGGCAGCCCTGCCCCGAGCCCCAGGAGGAGGACTGACTGTGCCTGGCCAGGGCGATGCGCCACGGGGATGAGCCACGGGCACTGCTCCCGCTGCTGCCCACGGCCAGCTTTCTCTCCCTGTGATGCCCTGTGTGCGACCGGGCCCCGGGACTGCCCAGGCAGGCGCCCACCCGGTGAGTCCCGCAGGCTGTCCCTCCCTGCCTGCAGACTTCAGCAGGTTCAAGCTGCTGCCTTCACATTTTTCATACCCAGCTGTGGAAGTGCTGCTCCGCAGACCAGAATTGATGAACTGAAGTTGATATGTTGGAGCACCAGCCTGCACCTCCCTGCAGATTTCCAGGCACGGCTGCACCCAGCCCTCCCCATCCCCGTGACTCCTGCAGTTCCTGACGCCTCTGAGCAAGAGCAGAGCCTTCTCCTAGGAGGCAGCTGGAGGCCAGCTACGTGGTGAGGGTACGGCACTGCTCCGGCAGCTGCCAGAGCTGCCTGTGTTTCCTCCGTGGCAGTTCTGCAGAGCTACGTGGGCACTATTACAAACTGTGTTCATATTCAGCATATCCTGTGTTAGAGCAAAGCAAAACATTGCTTCAGCAAATGTTAAGAAAACCCCTGAAACATTTTATATTTATGGTATTTCAACTTTTTATCCTTGTTTGCAATTAAAAAGAACTTGAAGCATATAGTTAGCCAGAGTAATCCTTAATATGCGTAAGGCTTACATGCATTATCAACAGCTTAGTGCAGTACCAAATGTAAAAGGGACTTCTTCCTGAATGCATTGTTATGTAAATCTAAAGGAAGGGAATACAAACACTGCTGTCTTATAGGGGATTTTTTCTCAAATTAACATTTACATAAGCAGCTTCGTGAGACTATTTTTAAAACCGTTGATTGGGATTCTAAACCTGCCATGTTTTTCCTCAGAGGACAGAAATGACGTCGCTTGTCTCACGTGGTACAGCAGTAGGGCTGCTGTAGCCACAATGCTGTAAGGATATAAGCAAGGGAGATTTATAGCAGAGACAGAATCTTTTATCTTACCACCTGATATAGCTGGAAGAAAACAGGCAATATTTTAGAAACAAAAGCTCTTCAGATCTGAAATTTCACCTACCATATAAATGGTTCTATTAAAAAATATAACCTCTCTCTACAGATTTTACCTTACTTATATATTTAGATTATCAGGGCTATAAGTTTATTATTTCTGCAACATGGAAAGATAATCCATTTTCCACTGTGAGAGATACAGCAGAAGACACAACCAACCACTGGGTCCAATGCTTTACACATTTTCTCCTTCTTCAGTGCTCCGCAGCTCCATGTTACATCCAAATGCACTACGTGGAGTGCCTTGACATGTGGTAGATGCCATTTCTTGTTCTCTTTGTTACCCTGAAGACAGCTGTGTCCAGCTCCAGTTCTGCCTTTCTTTAACGGCCTGTGGGTGGGTTGTGCACAGCCCATGTCTTATCACCTCACACCCGCTCTCCTCTGTGCCACGTCCCATGTCTGTGCTTCCCAAGCCCCTGCTCTCACACCAGCCTGTGCTGCCCTGCACGATGTTGGTGCGTCAGTCCCAAATGTCACAACCTGCCTGGACTAACTGCTGGTGGCTGCTGCCACCTGTGCACAAGGGAAAACAGAAGTAAAGCAGCTCAGACACAAACACCTGGTCAACGAGAGAAATTGCTGTCATAGCTCAACTGGGTGCAGGGGAGCTGCAGGCAGGGGACAGCGAGTTCAGGCAGAGCAGGCGTGCCAAGCCTCCATGCTGAGGCCTGGCAAACTCAGTGCAGAGCTCATGGCCGGTGACTGGCCATGGCGATGCTCTGCTGCTGGGCTACACAGCTCTAAAGTATCATGTCAGTAATGACATTGCTACTGGATTTCATTCATCACTTTATTCTTTAGTTATGCAATTTTTTGAGATCTTTCTTCAGGTCTTTGTAGTCAGCTTCAGATTTAAACAACCAGGCAATAAGTGAACTGGTTAAGTTTAATACTGCTGGAAGGCAAGGCAGAGGGGTGAAAGGAACTGTTCACTGTGCATAACTAGGAATTACCTATTTCTGCTTAGGAATAAAGGAAAATGTAGTCACTGGCATCAGTTCAGCTCTTGGGGACAGCAAAAGCCAAAGTCTATTTGAACTAGGACAGAAGCCAAACCAGACAGCGTTATTTGCCGCTCTCTGTGTAACCCATGGTGGGCTTCATGCAGCTTGGTCCCCCCTTCACAGAGAGGATGTCTGAGAGTTAGGAATTGTGCAGAGCAGGACACCAGAAGTGGCCACAGGCTTTCACGTAAGATGTAACCACATATACTGAAACTCGGCAGCATGAGGAAGAGCTGTCTGCGTGAAAGATGTGATGATATCCAACAACAGGATGAAGAAGATGCATGGGGAATTATTATCTACTGTTTCTTACAATACATGAACTAGGCAGCCAACCAAAAATGATCATACAGCAAATTTAAAGAACAGACAGAAAAGTGTCACCCCTCGAAGCAGTCTCTTGCCATGGTTGTGCTGTTAGAGGAATGTGTGCAGCAAGGATGCAGATATCTTCCTGCTTTTTTTACTTATGGAATAATACTGCATGATTTGATTTTGAACACTTTTCTGTCTCTGTCAAGCTCGGCGCTTGGCTGGATTGACAGATAAGTGCTTTACAGAAGGTCAGGCAGAGCAGCTGCAGCTTCCAGCGTCAGTCACCTCGGTCCACCCAGTCACCCGGTCAGAGTTACCACAGCCATCCTTAGGCTTGGAGCAGGGAACAGCCAGCAACCTGGGACGAATGGTGGAACATTGCATTTCCATGCATATTGAATGAGAACATCTGTGTCAGGAGAGACTTTGCTGTCACATGTTGCTGGGCACTAATGGTGACTCTCAGCGTAGAGGTGTTGGGAGGGAAGGGGATGCCTTGGCCGGGCAGCAGGCCAGCGGGGCTCTGTGAGGGCAGACCCATAGCACAGAGCCTTTGCCAGGGCCAGGCCCCTCAGGGAGCGTCACGGTCCCCAGCACAAAGCCTGTCCTGGGGCCCACTGAGCAGTGAAGGGTGGAACCCATCATCCTCCCTGCCGGCTGGGGGCTGGGGAAGGTGGGTCAGGCCTCTGGGGTAGTGTGGGGATGACTGACCCTTAAAGGTGGGCGATGGCAGATGGTGTGGTCACTCCCAGGACGATCTCTTCTGCCCGGAGTGCTCGGTGGCTTCAGCAGCAGCAGCT
>NW_009219253.1:0-220 GCF_000690835.1 Fulmarus glacialis
ATTTTAATTTAATTAATTCAGCAGAAAATTCTGAAAAGCCATTTCCCCCCCTGTCCTGCTCAGGGGAGGGGCTCTGACCCCAGGCTCCTGCACAGCTCTCAGCACTGCGGCTGCTCACCATCAGCGGGGAATTAGTTGGGATTTTGACCTTATTTTAACCTCCTGCAAAAGGTGCCAGCAGATGCTCGACACAGGCAGGCACAAGAACCAGTATTTCTGT
>NW_009219253.1:742-2376 GCF_000690835.1 Fulmarus glacialis
CCAGTCACCTCCTTCCCACCCCCCCCGACGTTGCCCACGGAACGATGTAGACACGCAGGTTGAGGGACACGGCCCCACATATTAAGCCCACGCTGGCAAAAAGCAACCCCCTCCCACCTCCCCCAAAGTTTATACAGATAAATAAGAGACTATGTGCAGGGCTGGACATCATCCTCCCCACCCAGCAAATCTGATGGACCTGTCTGTGATTCATTACCCCAGATTAACGGGGCTGGACAGCTGTCCAGCTCCCGGGAAATGAGATCAGGGCTCGGACCAATGTTCTGGGAATAAACCAGTTTCACAAATACAGACAGCCTGTAACGAAGACAGCCGGGCACGATCTGCTCCCCAGGTTTTGTGACGCAGGCGGTCTCCATCCCTCTGGCAGGAGGTTGGAAAAGGGGGATGCAAAATCTGCCGAGCCGCTTCAAGTCCCTGCCTCGCCAGGTGGAGGGTGGGAGCTTCTTATCGCAAGCCAAAGCGGGTGGAAGAGCATCGTACACCCGAGTTGCCCCCACGCCACGTAACTCTCCCAACCGCCCCACGGTCTCCCCCTAAACACCCGCTGGCAAGGTGGGTGTCCCAAATAAATGACACCAAAAGCTCTGCTCTGCCCTAGCTGGGGACCCCGGACTCCAAACCGGGACAGTCGGCGCTTCTCCTCCTTGGGTGGCCCATGGTGGTCACCCCCGTGAGGATGGGTGGACATGAGGGTGGGTGGACCCAGAGCCAGGCGTGCCAGGTCGGAAACCAGGGGTGAGGGGCTCCCAAAACACTCCATTTCCCAGGATTTAAGTTGCAAGAGAAAAGAAGTTTCTGAATCACTATTGGATCCCAAATCTGGATACAGTTGAGGAGGGACAACACCGTGGGGCACAACAGGCTCCTCCGAGTCCAGCGGGATGCAGGAGAGGAATAAACCTCAGGGACATCTCTTTGCAGGCATCCAAAATACCTCTCAAAATATCAAGCTATCTGCAAAGCCAGTAACACCCACCTCTAAGACTCAGACTGGAAGCCTTTTCTCCTCGTTAAAAATACCCCCCTTGATATTCTTGCAATGTTTCACATATTCAAGAGACTGGACAAACAACTGGCCACATCTGGCTGTCAGAAAATGGAGCCTGAAGGCGTCCCAGGAAGCCAGAGCAGCCCTGGGCCCAGACTGGTTCAACTTACCATCCAGGATTTTCAGAGTATTTTGAGTAAATCACCGAGGAAGCTCCATCATGAGTAAACAGAAATAGCTCAAACCGGGCTGAAACGCGACATAAGGACGGAGGTTTCAGTAAAGCAGATGCCTACTTGATACGATCAACTTTTATCCCTGATTTGATGCACGAACGGCGGAGCAGAAGCGAGCTTCGCTAATGCTAAAGACGCAAGAAACCCAACAACAGGCGCGAGCAATGATGTCCTCAGGTCTTCCTGCTGCACGCGAGCCAACTCTGCCACCAAACCCTGGTCCTGGAGAAGCCACAGCAGAGGACCATTGCTAGAGGTGGCCACCGGGACCCCCAGGGCTGCCCCGTGCCCCCTCCCCGATTCCTGCCCAGCTGCGGGGGGGATTACCTGCTGATGATGATGGCTCCCTTGTAAAGGACAGAGACGGCGGGCATCTTGCTGGCGGC
>NW_009219253.1:2469-3126 GCF_000690835.1 Fulmarus glacialis
AAAAAAAAGAAAAAAAAAAAAAAAAAAAAAAAGGGGGAGGTCGGAGGGGGTCACGTGGTCTCCCCGTATGCATGTTAATTCCAGCCAACATTAACACAGATCGGCTAAAAACATATCCAACTTTAGATTAAAGCTTACGCAAGCCAAAGCCAACATGGCCCATCGCAAGCGCCTTCCCGAACGAGCGGGGAGGGAGCTCCCCCGGCCCCCCCAGCAGGGCTGTCGCGCTCATCGTTAATACAACAGGGTAATTATTTGGCTGCATCCTATTGTGCGTCTCTGGGAACAGCCCCTCCAGGGATGAAGGGCAGCGTTCGGTGCAGGACATGTGTGCTCACCATCCCTAAAGGATTAAAAGCCACAGCAAAGCTTTGGAAGTAATAACAGACTGTAGCACTTAGGGGTTTAGGGTTGGGTTTGTTTTTTTTTTTCTTTTAGCATCTTTTCCAGCCCACAGCATTTCCCTCTTAATACAAAGCAAGTTCAGCTGTTCCACAATCTGTTGGGAGGTCAGCAGTATGATTTGCCTTTAAACAGCCTCTTCCACCCCCGTCTCGCCGCACATCACCTAGCCAGAGGAGCAGCGTGACCCCCGTTTTGTGGGATGCGGGGATGGAGGCATGAAACAAGATTATCCAGGGTTGGCCAGTGAGCAGG
>NW_009219253.1:3166-7968 GCF_000690835.1 Fulmarus glacialis
GAAATGAAGAGGAATACCGAGGAAAGATGCTCCCCTGGAGCTGCGAGAAGTGGGAGGACGCAGGTCCTGCAGCCCTGCCAACCCTGGGGGACAGCTAAGGTCACAGGTGAACTCTTGGCCCTGACTCCACCAACGGTGTCTTTCTCGTGCTGTTCCCATAGCATGTCTCTACAGATTCCAGACCTGACCCCATTAGCGGTACCCTCATTAGCTGAGCATCAGCGTACATCAGTCCGGCTCAGCTGGGGATCAGATATGGACGTGCTTGCTTGGGACTGCAAACTCTTTGCCAAACATTTCCTTGCACCCGGTGCTGTTGGATATTACTTTTCCCCATGCATGAACAACTAATTTTATCAGCAAGAGCTTCCCCAATGGCTGTGAGAAGCCTTGCTGGGCAAGTTCAAGGTGCTTTAAAATAATGACAATGCGAAGTTTTCCTGCATTTTAATTGCTTTTTTTAAAGTGACTTCCATTTGGGGGCATTCAGATGAAATATTAAAAACCCAAGTGGACTAGACATTTAGGTGGCCAAAACTCTCCTAAAAAATGAATTAATTTAGCTGCAAGATCCAAATTTGGATAAATAATGCCAACTAGATATCAAATGTAGACGCATCGGGTGATACATTACGCGCACCCCACCGAAGCACGGTGTGCCCAGCACCTCGTCCACGTCTGCACAAAGGCTTTGGCCAGATCAGACTAAGCGCAAGGGGTTGCACGTGGGGCCATTTCCCAGTCTGCTGGACAGCTGCAGCCTTCCCTGCACCAAGAGCCCCACAAAGCTACTCATCCTCACTGCAACCTAACGGCGGGGAGATGCTCTTTCCCCTGCCATCCCACAGACGATGGCCAGGGCACGAAGAGCCGAACACCATGCTCCATTAAAGCAGGAGAGTCCAAGCGCCCGGTGACCCCCAGCTCTGGTACCAAGTGACTCGGTCAAGGCTAGCCAGGAAGTTTTGTGGCAGAGCAGACGCACAAATTCAACTGGCCCTTACACTAACGATCGTATTCCGAGTCCTCTAATAATTGTCCCGGTCACAGTAAGAGACAATATCCATCCCACCACCAAAATTCAATGTACGGCCTTCAGAAGTCCTTTGAGACTCTGCTAATAAATTAATTCACAGAATTACCCCTTTGAGTCACGGGCCAGAGCCTCGGCTGGAATAAATCAGCGCTGCTGAAGGAAAGGAATAGCACAAGCGCTGGAGGCAACGTCAACAGGACGAGGTGACCTCTCTGCCCAACTTCAGAGGGACTGCAGGAGAGCTCGCTGGAGCCAGGCCAGCCCGACCCAAAACGTGCAGGCAAACGGGAGAATTTCCCTGCCTGGCAGTTCAGTAATTCACCCACCCTGGTTTCTGCATCTCAGGGAACAATTTCCACACTCAACGGGCATGTGTTTGTTTGGGGCTTGAGTACTCGGCACCTTTGAAACCAAATCCTTCAGCAGTCCAACCATGGTCCCGCCAAGGGCTGCCAGCTGCACCTGGAGCCAGGCTCGCTCTTCCCGTGTGCCGATGCTTCATGCCAGCTCGGTGGGATGTTGCAATAAACCACACGTTTGTCTGCGAGGTGGTGAAGTAAATTAAAATCGGACCAAAGAGGCCCTCAGGGAAGAGGAGCAAGGCCCAGCTTCCAAGTTTATCTCCAAACCCTCAGATCCTTGACTCCATCCTCCAAAACACAGACTGACCCTGGCAAAAGCATCAGATGCTGATGCTCCTCCTGCCGATTAACATCTGTCTTATTTAGGAAAAGTTTCAGCAAAATAGCTTCAGATGTTTTTTAGTGTTTTGAAACTCGGGCTCACATTCAGGCAGGATTTATAAGCCACATATAACCTGCCCAAGGGTCCCAGTCCTGCTGTGTATAACCGGTGTTGAAGGCAAACATCCCACTGGCAAAGGGGATACACCATATGCTCAAGCTCTTTACCGAGCCGGGACCTAGCTGAGCAACTCAGAGTAAATCCAGCCAGAAAGCTCAGGCTTCTTACCCCCGGGAACCTCCGACAAGACTTTACATTTTTAAATAAATGGGTGAATGGAAGGAGCATGAATTAAGTACAAACTAACACTGCAAGGTTGGAGAGCATATAAACATGTGCTTAACTTGCGTGTCCACCTTTTAGTTGACTGCTAGAAAAATAAGTTTGAAAATTCATTGAACTCAGTGAAAAATTTGATTTTTTTTCTATGTAAAAAAGTTTTTTTGCTTGAAAAAATATTTTTAATATAAAAAGTTGAGCGAAACTGTATCAGTCAGCTTTACTTAATACTAGCATGTATGAGCAGGGCTGGGTGAAGCTATGAGTGGAGTCAAAATAAGTCTTAGAGCAGGACCATAAGGTAAAAAAATGCCGACAGCAAAATATAGCACGTCAGGCGCATTTCCAATACATTTTTCTAAGAGATTACGAAGGGGAAAGTGGGAGAGAGAGGAACTGGGAGCGCTGGGGAGAGGCACGGGAAGGGAGCGGGTTACGTACCAGCGGCTGCTGCAGCGGTGCTCTTCCCCCGTCCCTCAGCAGCTGGCTGAGCTGCCGCTTGCTGCTGCGGAGCAAGGAGGCAAGGCAGGCTGCTAGTGCCCTACGCACCATCCCGCCTCCTCCTCCTCCAGGGCATGGCACCTTCTCCAAACTGCCAAACTTTGGCCATCGCCAAGAGGAAGCAGGTGGAGAAGATGGTGGCAGTATATCTGTCTAGGTGTCAGAAAGAAAAGAGGGGAAGAGGATGGCTGCAACAAGCCCAACCAACAGGAAAGCTATTTTTTCGCATCATGCAAGTCTCCCCTTGCCCTTCCTGCCCAGGCTACAAGCAAACGGTGCTGGGAATAGCTGGCCCACAATAGGTGGAGGTTGTGGGTTTGATGTCATTGGGAGCATTGGCACTGCATGGTCAACGCGGGGGCAGAGAGACGTCCAGCAGAAAATGCAAAATCGCGTGGGAAGACATCACTCAAGGCTTGTCTCTTATGAAACACTTTCGTTTGAAACTGCGGGGTTCAGTGACCACAGCCAAACAGTTCTTTGCAGCCTGTGCGCTCAGGTAGGATCATCTCCACGTCATGTTAGGCCATATAAGCAAAGAAATAGAGCCTTCGGTCTCCTCAATTATTCCAGCCCCAACACTGGGGCTAAAGCCCAGGAACCGATCTTTTCATGCAAGGTAGCCTTCAGCACTGACTGACGGCAAAGAGGTCTGGAAGGCTTGTGCAGCCCAAGCCACAGCCCATGGAGCTCCTTTGGCAGGTGGAAAAGCCACCTTGTCTGAAACTAGAACTAAAGAAACGTCTCCAGCACATCAAAGGAGATGTCTACCTGCTGGTGGGACAGCCAAGAAGACAACTGCACCACTTCCCCAACTGAAAAGGACCCACATACATCGCTGTGCCAGAGCGGGGCTGTCTGCCCCAGGACACCCAGCACCTCTGGACTTCCAGGCTTTGAAGCGACCAGCTCCTGGACTTTCAATGTGTTAGTTTTCAATCCCTTCGTGAAGGTCTGCAGACTCCGTGGGAAGGATGCTCTCTCCTGCTTCTCTCCCCCCTGAGTTTTCCTGGCAGCACATTTGAAATTTGGATTTTCTCCTAAATACAAGGACGCAATCCTCCCTGCCTCCAGCCAAGCCGCGTGCTGCCTGAGGGGAGAGCCCTTCAGTACCAGGGCAGCAGATCTCAGCCTTCTTGCTTTAGAAAGCACCATTAGGATCAGAGATAGAAAGTAATGGTTTAGGCAGGGATGCAACAAAATTGATGAGAGTTTCTTTTCTATCCAACAGAAAATCACAAGCAGATGCAATTCACTGCTACGTTATTATCCACCGCTCCTCCGTGTGTTGGTCAAAGGACCTCCTGGGAAAGCAGCCTTTAGCCTGTCCAGGGAGAAAAGGCTCTTCTGCCTCCTTTGAGGTTTGGCTCCCGCTGTGCCCGTGCCCAACTCGGAGCAGCCTTTGCTGGGTAACTTGGCCCCAAACCCCTGCCCGCCGTGCTGGGACCACGCCGGGCAGCGCACACCTCTCCTCTTCCCACGGCATCCAGGCCAGGACCGAATCATGGCTCCAGGCAGGATCCTGAGCTCGGCAAAGCAGCGGCACAAGGTTGCCAGACCTGGGGCCGGGCGGGTTGTGCTGACAGCAGCATCACCAAGCCCGCGGGGAGCCTCTGTGCACGGCTCAGCAGAGGAACAGGGTCCGAGCAGGTTTGCGTGGGTGGGAATTAGAGGTGGAAAGACGTCCTGCAGCGGCGGTGAGGTCTGTCTGAGGGCTTTCGACTCTGGAAAGTGGCAATAAGAAGTTTTGAGGTGGGAGGGTGCAGCCCTTGGGCAGGGCACTGTGTTATGGTCTCTGCCCGTGTCCCACCAACGCCGGGAGCCGTGGTGGGAGCAAAGGGCTGCCCAGGCGGCATCAAGCACTTGCTCAATAACGACCCAACATTTGTTTCATGACAAAACAAAATTAGTGTAGGCTGAAGAGGCATTTGCATCTGATTAGAAAACAGAAAATGCAATTGTGTTGCTTACAGGATCAGCTACAAAGCGTTGATAATAAAGCAAACAAAATAAATCAGCTACTGTGGAGCTGGGAAGCAACTGCACGCTGTCCACAGTCACGGTGCAGCCCACATCGTTTTCATAAATATTACCCATGGAGCTGCTTCAAACGAGCTCATAAGATCAGGGACATTCACAGACAAGTCTGAACAGAAGAGGGAACAAACAAATCCGTGCTACCGAAGCTACTGGCGGAGAAGGCAGGCAGGTACTCTGGGGAGCACCCAGGGACCGGCAGCTC
>NW_009219254.1:0-10000 GCF_000690835.1 Fulmarus glacialis
GGGGGGGGGAGATATCCTCATTTTCATCTCATTAATAGAAGAAAAAAAAAGATCCAAAACCCCCAAACCATGATTCTAAATGGAAGGCCATATTCCTCCCAGAGAGTATTCAGACAGATAGGGAAATTCCCTTTTATTGTTCTAGATAATAGGATTTCTCTGTTTGTTATGTACAGAATACATATGCATTCAAAAACAGATGTTCATAATTGTTTCCATTGTTTGGATTTTTTTTAAACTCTTGAGCTTGACTATTCACATGAAAACTCTCATACTGAATTTGGTTTATGACAGCAAAATGATTCCTGGTTTTGTTTAAAGAAAAAAAAAAAAAACAAGGAGATAGTTTGGTGCAAGTTTAAGTATATCCTTGTGGAAGTGCTGCCTTAAATGCTCATATATGAGGAGTTCACCAGCAACAAGCGTGGTAAGAGCTACTTTCTCCTCTTAGTAGATACATGTCAGCCCACATGAATAAACTGCTGTCCAATGTATTTTTTTTGTATGATACAGTAATTCCCAAACTGTGATACATGACCTACTGAAGGAGGGCAGGTCAAGAGGGATCCAGGCTATGGGGGCATGAAAAAGAACTCCAAAAACTGAATCAGTGGGAAATGGAAGGTATCAGTGGAAATCAGAAAATCAGAAATCAGATGGAAATGGAAGATAAGCAACTTTACCTAGAGAGCAGGCGTTTACCTGGACAAAGTAATTGGGAAAATGATGCTACAGGAAGAAAGTTTCAAGGTGGGACTGAGCTGTCAGAACATGTGGGGGAAGCGTGCTTGACACCTGCTCGCACTCTATCTAGACCTATGCTACTGGTTTCAAGAACTTCCCCCTTTACTGAAGTCAGTTGAGCATTTTCTGAATTTAAGTTCATTCATTTCTAAAAAATCAAAAGTCATGTTCCAAAGTGTGAAACATTCTAATAAATTCATGAAGCATGCTGGTGTGCTGGTACTAGATCAGAAATAACACTTAGCTGAACCACGCCTTCAGATTTTCAGCAGGTTGTAAGTGGTTTTCTAAAACGTGTATTTTGAAAATACGAGGTATGTTTTCACCTGCAAGATGCTGATCTACGTTTCTTAATTTTACATAAAAGCCGAATGTAAGCACAGTATGCACAAGGCTGTTGAGGTCTGCTGCATTTCCAACAACCAAGAAAGTTGATGCTCCACAAGGTATGTGTGCAATTTACTAGACGCTCTGTAAGATACCTCAAGCAGTAAGTGAATATGTAGTTTAGACACTCCTTGTCTCTCCCAGCAGAGACGAACATGGCAATATAACAATGCTAGTTGTAATGCAATTTATTTGGAGCTTCTGAAATTTCAGATCACGGCATTCTATAATCAATATTTTGCATTATTCAGCCACAGTACCCCTCCAACTGAGAACCTAAATAGTGTAAAGTCCAAAGTGCACCTGGATATGTTTAGCATAAAAGCACTTACATACATACAACATTCAGATCTCTATTTATTGTCTCAGCTTTAAGTCTCGGATGCCTCTGTGAAGGACCCACTAAAGAGGACAAGACGGCATGCTGGCCCTTTAAAACCGAAATGCTTGTTTCCTTTCTGTAAGAAAAGTAAATCATGCTATAGTGAGTGGAGCTTTGAAAAAGCATCCATCCATTAAAGTTCATGGATCCTCGTTTCCAGATTGTCCCTCCCCTGGCTGTGTCTCAAGTTACAGCCTTGTACAATCCAAGTCTAAATAATATTCACTATGATAAATGACACCATAACTCCGATATCCACAATCAATCTTTGCTTTAAAGATACATCCATCTTCAATAATGTTGATGGGGATTCTGTAAAATGGGAAACGTGACTGTTTTCCCGACCTCCTAACAGTGGGGGAAGGAAGCTCTGAGTGATGGCTGTCAGCCCACATCTGGCTGCAAAAATAAATTAGCCTTATGTAGACAAATGAAAGGACCAGCCCTGACTAGAAAACAGCCACTCCTGAGCAATGGCTAATTTATAGGATTCCTTTCTGGAAAGTTCCTAGCTGAGGCTACAGTCTCCTTAGCTATCTCTTTAAATGATATCTGATGCTGTAAATAACTTCAGTGTGGTAGGAACTATGCAAAGTACAAAGAGTGATTTGGTGGGGGAAGGGGAGACAATAACTTTCTCACATTCTTTGTACATGATCAAGATGTAAAATTCAGCCACTTAAAACACACTCGCACACACACACAAACAAAAGTTTTGTTTCAGCAAAAACGTTGTTGTATTTTGAAAATATGCTCTTCTTCATTTGACTGAAGATTATTTTCTACTTTAACTCCTTTGTCATCTCCTGGGCTGCAGGACTGAGGCAATGACATTACAGAAATTAAACTATTCAGTACAAGTGACACCTTGAGGTTTGGGGATTTTTTTTTCCCTCCCATTAAATGCTATCAACTTTCTTTCTCCTCACCTTGCCCCCTCCTGCTGATAGAAGAGTTTCACGAGAGGTGCAGCGAGTCCTACCAGGTCAGTTCCTCTACGCAGGTGCTATGTGGCTCGGATGTTGTGAAGTGGCATACAGAGAAACTACCCGCTGTATTTATTTCAGCACATGGTTTCAGAATAACCTGAAGGCAAATTTAAAACGGGAAGGTGGAAGACTCCCTCTCCATCTCACTCACTGCCTTACACGAAGAACAAATCTCTACCTGTGCATAGGACAGTGGCTACCCTTTTTTCATGACTGAAATGCTTTATTACCTTATTCTTTATGTCTTTGACCTTGTCCTGCTGTAGAAAAACGTAGGACTTTAATTCTTAGAGCGTACTATATATGGGATTCAAAAAAAAAAAGTCATCCTTTCCAGGAGGTGTGGGGAAACGGATGAGGGAGCAGCCCGATGCACGTTATTTCCACACTCCAGGCGGCCGGCATGGCACCTGGGCATCGCAGCTCCCCAGGGGAGGTCCGGCGGCACTGGGGAGGGCTGCCGGCGGCAGTGGCGGCAGCGAGGGTTAATTCTGTGAAGGTTGAAGGACTTACAGTAATGCTGTGAAGACAGAAACATCACAGGCTTTCCTGGCAAGAGGCTTGCAGAGGGTAGGAGGGGACTGCGAAATGAACTCTCTCAGGCTTTGTCGTGTGCGTTTCCCAAGGCCCGGCCTGGCCCCTTTGATAAATGACACATGTCATTCTGTCAGGGGCTGACACTGCAGCTGGGAGGGCCGGTGATGTATGGCTCCGCTGAAAAGGAAATCAACTTTTTGGCACCAAGTAAGACTGTGCCCTGTGTAAGGATTTTGTTTCTCAAAAAGTGAAAGATAGACTTAGGATTTAAAAAAAAAAAAAAAAAAGTTGAAAAACAGATTGAACGACAGCTTACACTTAACATAAATTAACTCGGTAATGGTGAAATGTGCTAGCCTGTGATAAATAAAAGCTACATTAGTCAATTATTAATCACACTCCAACTTGTAGCCAAAACCCATGACTTAAATCTGAGGCCTGAGCTGCCTTACAAACAGATAAGACAGTGTTTGATAGATGTCTTGCATAGTGTAATCAGGAAGGAATCAAAGGCTTAGTGGTTTAACCAGGGGGGGTGTGGAAGGTTCTGGAAACTGAGACTGGGTAAAGTGGATAACTGGATTGAAAGCGCCCTTTCACTGGGGATACAGTATATCTTTTGACTGCTTAAAAAGAGAGAGAGAGAGAGAGAAGGGGGAGAGAGACATATCTGAATTTGGTTTAATCTTTTTTTTATATACAGGAAAGTCTCGAAACTGTGTTTCCCTCCCCCATCTCCCACCACCACCACTGTGTTAAATCATTTAAATCTGATCACTATTAAATGGATTCTCACCGAGACATCAAGTGTTTCAAATATGATCGTTTTGCACGGATTACAATTTAAGCATTTTATTTAATCGAATGAACTCGCATCAGGCTGCAACACATTCATGCAGATACAAGCTGTAGAGAAAAAGCACAAAGCTGCATAAACTAAACGATTCCTATTCAACCAGACTGTAAAGACAAAATAAAAGATTTCAGATACAAAGAAAAAAACTAAACATCTAAAAACATGGGGGGAAGGGGGAGGGAGAAGGGACGCAATATCTAAAAACCAGAATTACGCCTATGTGAAAGGCTGAACTTGCGCAAAACCTTGATGAGATGCAATCACAGAATAGCGCTGCTTTTTGTTTATCCTCTATCTGCAGAGCAACATGATGGACACTGAACCCAAAGGTGACTTTCGTCCCCTGACCAGAGAGAACTAGCACCACGTAGCACTAAAATACCACTCCTACAGGTTCAACTGACCTAAAATGCTAGCCTAGGCTTTCTGGAGGCTCTCAACTCAGCAGTGACAGGATGCGAGTTTCACCATCTTCCTCCCCGTGGGGATGCTCTCACGCCTCCTCCTCACCATCCAGAACTCTGCATAACTCAAAACAAAAGGTTCTGTCTGATACACAGACCTTTGAACAGGAGTATTTCTTGGATGAATTGTAGCCTCAGGTCCTGATCTAGCAACGGGCTGTACATGGGTGCACCCCTGTGACTGCATGAAGCCAGCTGCTGGATCAGGGTCTTCGCACCAGGTAAGTCGCTTTCTAGCATTGGTTGTGTTTTCACCAGCGATCAATAGAGAGCATCCCTGGGATGGGGGCTCACAAAAGCACTGTAGCCCCATCCTGAATCAGGCCTTAATGAGCACTGTTATCAGCTGGAACACTGTATAAATGTTTGTTTCTCAATCTGTAATTTCCATATGCTTTACATCATTTCTAGTGATGTACCAATCACACTGGTTCATCAATGACTTGTTTAACTCTCCCAAAGCCTCAGACCCGATGTGTAATTGCGGTATCGCTCAACTGACTCGAGTTTTCAACCAGGACACAAAAAAAGATGCAGATCCCAATGAGGAAAGTAAGCATTCACAGCATCAACCATGAAGGACTTCATCAGACAATTTTCTCAGCCACAAAAACACTGCAGAAAAAAACTCCGATCTTTAAAAAAAATTATTTACCTTTCTCCCCTTCCCCTCAGCACAGTACTACTTTATACTACAAAATACGGAAATTTTTAAATGTTTCTACATGGGACAAGGTCCTACCGTGCTCGGTGCTGTACACACACACCAGGAAACAAATGAGCTTTTAATGTTAATCAAGTGAAACTCCATTCTTCCATTTACACATGCTGTACATGCTTGGCTTTTTTAACAGCACAAAGATGAAAATAAAAAGGAAATAATTCTGTAACTGTAAAAATTACACTAGCGGTTATAGCCAATTTTTAAAGTCTGTGTACATTCATATGCATGTATGTAGGTACATTTAACCACACACATTCCCTTGCCCTCCAACCTGCCATCAGCATTTTACATTATAAAGTAACGTACTACTGTAAAGTAAAATATTTCTTTATGCCGTGGTGTGGATTTGCCAGTAGACCCAAAAAGCGATCCAGTTTACCTCAGTTTTCAGAAGTAAACTAACAGTTTCACTCAGGTAAAATCTCACATAATCACAACCAGCAGTTCTCTAGATCACAGCAGCTATATACCCACTCACCAACTTCAGGGTGGTACAAAGAGTGCTTAATTGAGGGATTTAAAAACGACGATTGAAAAAAGCACAAATTTCAAAGTAAATGAAATAGGGAGACCCTTTGAAACCCAAACTTTAGTGACAGCCCCTACAGATAGTACAGCTATTTTCTCAATACATGTAAAATTTGACTATGGAAAGAAAGATAAGGAGCAAGGGAACAGCGTGTATTTAAAAACACATGCACACCGTCTGGTGTTTTAAACTTTTGCCTTCCTATTGCTAAAATATCATTTTTTTAAGCCCATAAAATTTCAGATAGTGTGCAAAATGTTTATATATTACCAAGGTCTCCCTTTAAAAGGTTTACACTTTTACTTTATGACCTGTCCTTGATTTGACACTTCCGCTCATCAGAAAGGGATTTATAAAATAATCCTGAAGGTGAGGAACAGACATCTGTCAGGGACTGGCTGAGTTTCACTTTGCGAAATTTAAGAAGGGAGAGAAATCCTGTTAAGCTCTCTTTAGTCACCAATAGACATCAAAGGTAATAATTAAAGAAGACAGACGTCATAAAAATAAATTTATGTAGTTCTTTATAATGCACAAGCACTCTAGTGTATAAAACATCTATTAGAGTGAAAGAAAATACAACATTCCAAATGAGCAAAAATCTGTTTTGTTTGAGGTTTTTTGCCTACTTGAGTAACATTAAAAAAAAAAAAACCAACAAGTTTAAACTAAAGTCTTTCAAAACCTTTGCCATCTGTGGGTACATGAACTATGGATGACCCCGAATGATTTGCACTCTGCTCAGAATCCCTTAGAAAGCACGGGAAAAAGTATCATTAAGAATGACTGATGACTGCCAGTCATGGTTGACCTCACCCAAGCTTTGGTCTCTGCCTCAGTAATAAGCTGTCCTTTATTAGCACCAACACTCCATAAAAGGGGTGTGTTTAGTCACAGGATAGTGGCCTTCTAATGCTCATTGCTTCTCCCTGAAAGATTGATTAGTGCTCATTTTTACTGCCTTCACAGTATATACAGTGACAGTGCTGCAGAGTGTCAGGGCCTGCAATATTGATGATAAGTACAACTACAAACTAGAGGTTTGGAAAAGGCAGAGGACTGGGAGTTCACTCTTCTTTTCAACTGGGAAACCTACCAAAACAAAAAGGACAAAACACAAGCTTACACATGAGCTACCGATATTCCGGTAAAGAGAAACTGAGGCTAGGGAATTCCCTCTCCCTGAATAAAGGCCATTTAAAACACAAAATTTAACAGAAAAGGTGTTTTTTTTCATTTTGTTTTGAAAACACACAGGCATTTTTCCTTTCACCTATCCGATGTTAAGGAAAAAAAAGATTACCCTAAAATATCATTCTTGTGTTTATTTTTTTCTTTTAGAAAGGCTTTTAATTAGTGACTTACAGGGTAGGAAAAAAAAATCTTTTGTAAGCAGAGAGAGTCAATGTT
This sequence comes from Fulmarus glacialis, assembly GCF_000690835.1. Classification (NCBI taxonomy): domain Eukaryota; kingdom Metazoa; phylum Chordata; class Aves; order Procellariiformes; family Procellariidae; genus Fulmarus; species Fulmarus glacialis. The sequence continues at coordinate 7,023 of NW_009219254.1, forward strand.
CCTGATTTGCAAGCTACTGCAGTGTCCCTTTGCAGCAGCAGGTGCCTCTTTGAGAGTAAAAAAGAAAGGAAATGTGAAGAAAACATGTTGGCCATGTATCATCATCTGCACAAATCTGACTGCATTATCATGATTCCTCTGCAGCTTTTACCCTTACATTGGAAGTCAGTGGGATCTATGCAAATTCCTTCAGTGAAATTAAGATCTGGAGTATAAGCTTGCACCATCGGAGAAAAAAAACTGTGTGGCAGAGTCATGTAACGTAGTATGCAATTGCATGCAGTGCAAAGCACATTTAAAATAGGGCAAGACCCAGATGTGGTCCTTGCAAAGCATGAGCACTGCAGTGATGAAAGAGCAGGTAAGGATTCATGAACTTTTTCATATTAAGAAATTCCAACCTGAATACATTACTTGGAAGAGCCATGCCTTGACTTGATTTGATTTAAAAAGTAGAACAGAATTGAAAACAGTCTTTAAAATTGGTGTTTTAACCAGTGACTTTATAGCATACGAGGCCAGCTCAAAGTTATACTGTAGTAGTTTAATATGGAACAACTTGTCCATATGGCTCTTCCTGGGAACGAGTCATTTCACATGTTACAGCAAGATACAGTTGAAAAAAGGTTTGTTTCACTGTTACTTTTATATAGCTGGGAACTTGAGCACAGCAACCTCATACCAAAAAGTATTACAGCAAGAGTTTACTGCAATAATAATAGGATGCCCTACTGCTGTGACACATTTTGTACTTTGAAAAAAATATTAGTCACAATAGTTAGGTTTTAAATTCATATACTTTAAAGCTGAGCTGTAACTATGTAACTATGACACTTGCAATAGTGATGATTTGCCAATAAGTCCTATTAACTATTTCGCAAAGAGCTCCTTCTTTTATTCAGTCTGTTGTACTATCTTAACAATATCTAGCTATAAATCATTTAAAGATATTCTTACTTAAAAAAAAAAAACACCAAGCAAAACACGAACACTAGCACTTGAAAACTGGATGTTGGAAATTCACGTTCACACTTTTGCATTGAATTATCATCTTCTGATTTCAGCACACAGAGGTTACTTGCAACTAAGAAATCATTTCTTTTTCAATTTTAAAATAATAATTAAAAAAAATCCTGCTACATGACTACATTTTATGAGACATCATGGCCCAAGTCTTGTGCCATGAAAGTCAATGGCATACTCTTTCATATACTTCTTTTGGGCTTTCGATCAGGGCCAGCCTGGAAAACATCCATTCTTTTCATTCACTACATTTACCTTTCACTTTGGACATTCAAATAACAATAATTGGAGGGAAGGAAAAAAAAAACCAACAACAAAAAAAAAACAAAGACAAAAACAAAAGCTGAATATGAAACCAGTATTTTTAAATCAGGAAAATTTGCTTTTAAAAAAAAATAATTAAAACAGTGGCTTATGTAGAAAAGCAAAAATAATACTACTATATATCTAGACATTCACACAGTTCCTAATTCTTTAGGTGGTTAAAACTGGCCCTGCTGTACAGAGGAAAATGGAGACAATGATAAGCAGCACTGTGACTATTAGCTTAGAGGGATTCTACTTGGCTATTTTCCTGCAGCACGCACTGCAATCATAATAATAAAGAAATCCTGTATTCCACCCTAATTCACCGAGAAATAGAAATGCTGGAAATCTAAAATAATTAAGTCAATTCTAGGTTTTTCAGAATGGAAAGGAAGATCCTTTTTCATATTAGCTTTGAATTTCACAGAGATACAATAGCCATGGAAGAAAAAAAAAATGTCCATCAACTAAAATAAACTGCTTAGTGCTGCAGCAGCATGGTGAACAAACAAGAGCAAACCAAGAAATGAAACACTGGGAGAAATAAAAATAAAAAGAAATTAAAGATTAAATACGTAGTTTGGGTAACAGGCCTGCTCCAAGAAATACAAAGGGAGGGATCTAAGTTATGGTCTGATCATTATTATTTTTTTCTTAATCTTGCATTTGTGAAAATACTGAATCTATAATCAGTTAAATGGAGCTCAGTGTAAGCTGTTGGTTAACAAGTACACTAAGCTAGAAATTCAGCTTAGGTACAGTATTCCCACAAAGAGAAGGATTTCCAAGCAGGTGCTCTACTGATGGAGCCCTAAACCAATGACTAAACTCAAAATTGGACTAATATGCCACATGCAAATCTGAAGAGTGATAATTAGAAGCCTTATTTCCATTATTGACTAGTTTTAATTTACAACACAAAATTAATATAGTCAATCAACAACGTGAAAACGCATACATAAAGGGAGGGTGCAGTCAGAATGCACAGCTTGCACTTCCACACATTATAGAAAATGGCACACAAAATCCAAAGTATTGGTGGTGGTGATTTGAGAGGTGAATTTTCCATCACAAAAATCTGCCATCTCCAGTTCAAATATCTTGTCTACATGGATAAGGATCAGCTGAGAAGCACATGTCTGAATGTTCAAATAAGAAATTAGCATCGTCATATACTAGCAAGCTGTTTTTCGGAATTCTTCAAAATTAATCTGTTGTCACTTTTAAGCCCAGCTGCTGCTATGATAAAAAATTCCTTAAAATTAAACACCAGTTATTTAAATGACTGAACAAGACAACTGCCCAGATTTATTTTTTCAAGCGTATTCCTATACTTACAGTGTATTTGGTATACCTGAAAGAATAACGTTTCCGTACAAAGTCCAAGTATTGAACAATTTTGTGTATACATTTATACTGTCTACAATTCTCTGATTCTTCCTAGCATTGGTCCTTTAGTTACGAATATTTTTATAGCCTTAACATAAAGAAAAACTCTAATGTTCCCATTAACAAACGTTGTAGGTCCCTTAAGGATACAGCAAATATTTTTTAGCAGAATACAACAAGAGGGATACCAAGAATGAATTTGGCTGGTGCCTTTTTTTTCTTTAATTCTCAAACTATATCAGAAATCAAAGACTGTGCGA
>NW_009219254.1:17581-17931 GCF_000690835.1 Fulmarus glacialis
CTGGCCAGATGCCTCGTTGTGTCCCATTTTGTTGACTTTTGTTTCGCGAGTGTCAGGTTCAGCCTGGATGCGGTCTGACACACTTTTAAAGCAGACCATCCCTGCCCTGGCACAGCGGAGCTCCCTCCCCTCCCCAGCGCTGCCCTGGGCACCGCACACACGCACACTCGCACACGCGGAACCGCATGCGGAGATTACAGGACTGCAACAAAATGAAGTTTCTAGTTTTAAACGTGTTGGCAACGGCGGAGAGGATGGAGGCTGACAGGCTCGGCATGACACACCTCAGGAACTACGCCGATCCCTCCAGCTCCCGCGTACAAAGAAGTACAAACTACAGCCCCTGTCTC
>NW_009219255.1:0-203 GCF_000690835.1 Fulmarus glacialis
GGCCTGGCCACGCAGGGTCCTGAAGCCGATGGATTCTTAAGGGCTACGCCAGGTTTCCATCTGGTTCCCCCACCCAGCAGAGCCCCGTTTACTTTAAATCCTTGAACCTTAAGGTGAGGCAAGCCTTGCTCACCAGGGGCACACAGACAGCCGCCCGCTGCTCAGGTTTCTGCTGGGCGCAGAGGCGGTTTGCAGGAGGAACC
>NW_009219256.1:0-54188 GCF_000690835.1 Fulmarus glacialis
CACCAAGGTCAGACTGACAGGCCTGTAGTCTCTTCTTATAGATGGGCAGTTGCATTTTCTGGCATGCACCAAGGACCTTGTCCAAACAGGGGGCTTGGCTGAAACAGGTCACGGTTACCCTGTGCCTCACTCCTCCCTCTGGAAACCCCTGGACTGGGGGCCCACGGCAGAGCTCGTGTGTCCTGGGTCTAACCCTTTAATTTCCTGTCTGACTCCACCCCAAAATACTGCACCCTCTAAATCTTGCATGAAACCTATAGATCATGCTTAGCCTGAAGTATTTTTTTTTTTTTTTAGCAAGATATTCATGTTTTGTTTCATAGGCATTGAGTGACAGAGGCACAAACCCAGATTAAAAAGGGAATTATCTAAACAGAAGTTACACCTTAGATGATAACCATAGCCGAGGTGCGGGTGCTCAGCTCCCTTCTTATAGACTCACTCTCTTTCAGAACAAATCACATGACCCAAGAAGGTCAAAGGAGCTACGCAAGCCTAAATAAGAGAGGAACCCTGTGTAGCGAACAGAATTTGCTCATGTTATTAGTCATTTATTAAATAACCAGTGTTACATATATGTTATCTCTACAACATTGAACACAAACACTGGCGTTATTTCCTATCTTTCTTTCTTCTTATAGCGTATTTAAAAACAAAAGAAAAAGGTTTAGGCAATTGGAAAATTTTTTCTTGTCTGCCAGCACAGCATAATCCCACCTGCCTACTCCATTGCCAGCTGAGCTTCAGCAACCAGCGCCAGGCAGTTTCCTTCTCTAACAGTAAAGTTAGGATTTTTCACAGTCCACATAATTTTTTTTTTTTTTGTTACCAGTAATTGATTCCACAGAAGTAAACAATTGACCATCAATCATCACTTCACACTTTGGGCAAGGAGAGCAGTTCAGACCCATCACTTCCTTTACTTTTGGCTGTTCATGCTCTTCCTTCTACACCACAGGTCTTCACTTACCCTCTTGACAGCATCAGCATTCACCCTTATCTCTCTCCCCCTCTCAGGATTGCTACCTACGTTTTCCATGGCACCAGGGAGGGACACTTCATTTTTACTGTGGAGTCCCATGGTGCCACAGCACAAAGGCTCAGCCTGCCAAGCAGCAACCCGGTGTGGGGCAGGTCCCCAGTGAAAGCCCCACAGACAAAATACAGAATTTTAATACGCCTCTGACTCACATCCATACTGTAACTCCAAGTACCTGAGTCTCCTTGCACAGCTAGGTCTGCTTTAGCTTGCTGTCTTTGAAAAAAAGGTGATGGGACCTTTGTGCCCGAGGAGTGATGCCCACTTAAACTACCAGTGCAACATCAGCGCAACTGATAATGATAGACCCAGAGCTGGGGTCTATCTATCTGCTGCAAATGATAGTTTTTGAGGAATTCCTGGCATAATCTCACCTCTTTTACAAGCATGTTTGCATGCATCTCTTTCTCTCTGCTTCACCAAGAATGGCTTGGTCTGGGAAAGCCAGGTAGTAAATGCAATCCCACTTGGAGCCAGAGCTTGCTTGCTTGCTTTTCAACATAATAAGAATGGGTCAGACAAAGCATCCCAATTTACTCAGGTGGAGAGATTTTTCAGAGAGGAATGGAAAAGGAGTGGGTGCAGTGGCTTATGCTAATTATCATCTATTTATTTTGGGAGATAAGCTACTTATACATGGTATGTTTGGTTTGGATTAACTTGGGCAGACACAGAATGACTGTCCACAGTTTGACCTTGACATGAGTAACTGGCCTTTGGCAGAGAGCGGGGACATTGACAGATATTGCCTGAAGAAAGGGATCAGTCACAACCCAACTGCTGCAGAAGTTGCTCTGGGCAACAGATCAGGGCTGGGAAACACTGGCTGGAAATGGCAAAGAGAGTAGGGGGGGGAAAAAATACGAACCATGGTCAGAAAAAACGGAGAGCAGGGAAGCGAGATTGATCGGGGGTACAGACACCTCCTGTTAATATAATTTGGTTTGGAATGACAATGTTTGTACCGAGCTGAACTCGAGGACAGGAAAAGGCAGACAATAGCACAAAGCTGCTGCATTGTTCGCCCCATGTGCTCTTTTCTTTCTCCTTGGCTTGCCCAGCTGATCATTATGTAACCAATCAACTGGGCTAATTTTCAACCTGTCCAGGATATTCTCAATTATGTATTCTTCATAGAATGTCATGGTTTATTTTTAAAAGGTCCGGAATATTTCCTGTGATTAATGTCTGGATTAGTCGTTGTTTTACAGGGTATATAGACTTGGGTAACAAATCTTAATCCTGACTGAAAGGGCAGTTCAACACGAGCAAGCTTTTAATTTAAGTATCTTAACAAAGGGATTATATATTCTTCCCCTTCCTTACAAATCTTCAGAGGAAAAATACAGCAATGGCAGATGAAGTGGGGCATGAAACACATTGTTTTCTGTTCTGGGAAGGTCTGCTTAAAAACCGAGCAGATTTCAAAATGACAAAACAATTTTTCCTGGCAAGTTTGGTATCAGGCTTTGTTTTGCTAAACCTGATTATGTACTTTGGCTGCTCAGCGCAAGCATATGTTCCAAACCAATTTAGTCCCTGCTCAGAATGAGTCTCCTTATTTGTCCAACAGCTTCGGAAATCATTTTTTCATGCTGACTTTGAGTGACCGTTTAGCACACACTGCAAAGGTATTCCAGGGACAACAGACCTCTGCAGCAACTGAAGGTCCAATTCAAGAGGGTTTTTTTCTTTTTTTTTTTTTTTTTAATCTTCTGGTCAAGCTGCTTTAATAAAGCTCTTCTGTTTGTTTTTAAACCTGCTAGCCACATTGCACATGTTCCAAGGGAAGAAATGTCAGTCAGAGACTGCACTGACTATATGGTGAAATATCACAAACATGGACAAAAGGAGGAAGGGGGGGAAACGGTCAGGGTTTCAAATATAGCCCTCATTTCCATGCATTAGTACAACATGAAAGTCTTCATATGTGCAAACCTCAGCATTAAGGATGGAAAAGATGCCCAGATCTGTGTAACCTCTCCCATATCCTCTTGCAAGATCTTGGCTGTTCTGTTTAAGACCCTTTCAGCGCGCTGTCCAGTTCAGTTTCTAAATCCTGAATGAGAAGATTCCTAGTGTTGTCTTCACACAGGCTGGACCAGAGGGGAAGAATGACGCACAGGTCTCAATAGCCAGAACCTCCCCTTTACGTTTAGCAGACAACTTTTTCAGATTCAGAACATTCTCATACTGACAAAACTACTAAAATCCTGTCAAATAGTGCTGTACCTTTTGCAAACACCCCTCCACTAGCACTAAATACTCCCCCTCACTGGCATTCATACATATCCCATACAGCAAATATTTACTGGACATCCTCTTCCATTCCTCCTGAGAGAAATCTGCAAGAACACAACGCAGTTGTGTTTGATACGAGAGTAATGCATCTAAATATGGGGATCTGAGAAACAAACAAAACCTAATAGCCACCAAAACTGTGACCTGGTTTGGACTAGAGGCAAGGGAAACCAGTCTCTCTGAGGCCAATGAAATGGCACTAGAGGAACTGGGTCTCCCCGTGACTAGAAAAGTATGGGTTGCCAAACTGCTTAGTTAGCCACCCTTGCTGTACTCCCATGGTGAACACATTTGTCAGCTTAGGAAAACCTACACTGGGCACATTACTAGCGGCTCAAGATTCACAGCTCAGCTAGAGACCCCTTTCCTGGCAATTCCATTGTCACAGCAGCGTCACCACTGGGCCTTATCAATGGGTTGGACAGGCCACCCAAGATAACCTATAATAGGCAGGCAGAAGCAGTGCATACCAATGCTTTTAGCTACGCATAGTGACAGTGAGCAAACAAACTCTATTGAACATTTTGGCCAGTGCTAGTATGACTTGGCTAATATAAGAGATTAACCTCTCTCTGCTTCAAATCACCCTTCCTGCAAATGAAAATAAGTATACCAACTTGCATACCTCAAGCAAAAACTTTAAGCAATAATGATTGTTGACAGATTGGCACTATAAAGTATCACACACTGCTTTTCCTCACTCAATGGGAATGACAGGTATTTCAGAGTTTCTGATTGTCTTTCACCCTCGTGGAGCAGAGAGGACAGGCAGCCCCAGCACAAATAAACTTGCTCCCTTTGCTTTCAGACACCTTAGATCTGTTTCTGGAAGGAAAGATTCAGGTTTCCAGCTCTATTGATTCCCATGACAGGTGGACTGAAGGTTCTCTTAAAAAAATTTACTAAAAATCTTTCCCAGGATGCCGAGAAGTCTCCCTACAATGGAAGGGGAGGGAGACAGAGTTCTGCCATGCAGAACAACAAGAAAACTTCCCTCCTTAACTCGTACCAAATTGTCTGTGGGTACAGGATGAAGAAAATGCAAAACAGGTCCTACTATCCTCAGCTCTACAAATCTGGGCCCCATCGATCTCTTGAAGAGCAAGCTCCATAAGGTCAGGGGGGAAAAGCCATACAGTTTACATGGGTCTTCTGCAAGAGGAAAATCACTCTTAGCCTATTTTCATGAAAGCCACTTACTGAGCTTGGTCACATTTACATTCCTCTCTTCCTTCCAGAGCCACATAAGACAGAGTCAAGAGGTCAGAATAAGGTGTCTAGAATAACAACCTTCAGCAGCAGTGCCTACACATGTCTTTGTAGGAGATTACAGGTTTGATTAATATTTCCAGGCCTCCCCCCATTAACCACGGTACCTTCTGCCTCCAGGTACTGAGCTGAGGGGAACAGGCCAGTCATACTGACAAACAGTTTCTCAAACGTGACAGGTTTCTGCTGCTCGTGCATGAACTCACTCCAGGATCTTCTTGTAATGTAATCAGGCTGAAATAAACTCTTTCAGTCTGAAGTAATGGATTGTGTTTCTGCAGGCTCAGGAAGGAGAGGCCTGGAACAGATAATCTTTTGTTGCTATCATGGCAATCCCACCCAGGGCACCCTCTGGGGACATGACAGGGCTTCACACTCAATCAGCTTCTGGTTTACAAACTCTGGGTGGTCGGCCACGCAGCACCTGCTGCAAAATGCTCAGCCTTTCCTCTGGTCCAGGGAAGTCCATCCCTGGGCTGTATCTTCTCCCAAAAGACAGCACTTGGCCAGGCCAAGCCCAAACTGATCTCCTCTAGAGGGAGACCATCAAAGGAAGGAGAACTAACAGGCTTTTAACTGTCCATTAGGTTCAACAAGGTCGCACCCAAAATAACAGTCTCCCCCTGTCTCAGCAAACTGCAAGTAACCATGGCCCACAGCTCCCCCCAAGTTTTCTCAAGTCCAATGACAGGACAGCACAAGCCAACTTAATGACTTTTCTCTCTTAAGACATTAGCAAAGAGGAGACATCTGTTCCCCCAACAGAAAAGCTGTGCAATATCTCACAAAAAGCCAGCATTGACCTAATTGACACACATCCTGCCCCACTCTCCTGATGAAGTCAGAGATCTTTAGGTCCCCTATCCTGAGGGCACCAACAGGCCTTAATTGCCCTGATCAGCCTCACCTGGGACCCTCTGCCTAGGGGCCCAGGAACCCCATTGAAGCTAACTGCCCAGGATCCTGCTCCCTCCCTGCACTAGCACTAACTCTCTAGGAGCAGCAGGAGCAGGGCTAGACAAGCTAGGAGCTGAGCAGGGCCAGGGTGGTGACAGTGACAAGATCCACCTACAGCCCAGTGACCATGCAAAAAGGTGAGGTTACAGGTCAAGCCTGGGGTCAGGCTGGGAGGTCCAGTGATGATCAGTAGGGGACACAGTTGGGCACAGGTACACCTATGACATAGCTCAGGTTCACCTAATTGTCAGGTGTTGACCATCATATCTTTGGACATCAAGAGTTCCTTGATGTCTTCCAGAATGAGTTTGAATCTCCAAAACCACTTCCAGCTCAAAACAAACCTCTCAAACCAGACAACAAAAGCGAACTACAGATAATAGACCTTTTTCAGTGCTTGCCTCTTAACACCTTTTGTGCTCCAGAATGACAGTTGTCACCAAGAATATCTGCTATAGTGTTATGTGCTCACTACATGGCTACTCTGATCGCAAGGAGACTAACTCAATAGCCCATTGCTCGGTCACTGAGTTTCACCACTTTCCTTCTTTCATCAATTCCGCCAGTATTTTAAGAAAAGCCTCTTGGTTACCATTTTGTGCCTTAAAGAGCCTGCCTAGAGGGTTTAACAGCTTGAGACGCAAAGCCTGCAGGATACTTAAATGAGACAGTGACACAGAAATGGAATTTGAGGACAAAGGCAACAGATGGCCCTAAAAGAATAACACCTGTTCCCACCATTTCTTTTAATTTACCTTGAATGCAAGGTAAGGAGGGACATTTCAACCATTCAATCACACGCCCTATAAACTTAAGCACGGGTATTTACATTCTGCTTGCTTTAATGCTTTTGCTCTGTTGCTAACAACATCACGCTTTCTTTTTATTCTGATAAACCCATTTCTTCTGCAACATTGCTACCAGTTGAAGATGTTATAGCATGCTTCATAGGTAGCTACATTACAGTTATGAGTTAATTGCTTCCTCAAAAACAATGGGGTTTAGCCAACATGAATTTAAAAGTGGTACTGTAAGATACAAGACGCTGCCCGCCTGAATACATACAAACTGTGAGAAGACATTCACCAGGTCTCCTAGACCAGAACTAAAAACTTTTGCTCGAGCAAGCGTATACACAAGAAACTCACCAAACAGCGTAAGGGCTGCTTGTGTAGATGAACAAGATGGGGTTGCGCAATCTAGCAACAATTTTCCATTTTCTACTGCTGCAGCACTTAGGCACAATGCTCCCTTGTTAATTAAACGCAATTCCGCTCTCTACCAAACACATATTTGTTTCTAAGTATTTGTTTTTAAGCAATTCCAGGAAACAAGCCCTCTTGCCTGTTCATCCCCCTCCATCCTCCCCCCTCCCCCCTCCATCCCCTGGAAAGATGCCTTTTAATTCTGACCCTCCACGTATCTCCAAGCTAATCCATGAACGACTGCACTGAGGGCGAAAAAGCATGACAGCTCCGCTTGGGGCCCAGGGAGGCGAGTCTTGCAGAGGCTCTTTTGTTGTTCCCCAGGTAGGATGTTTAGCTCTCCATCCATGCAGCCCGAATTCCTTTCTCACCACACCCAAGGTCATTTTAATGAAAATTCCTAAGCCCATGCCAGGGGGATAGAATTGCTCCTAATCCTTCAGCAACACGTCATTTGATCCCCGGGCCCACTGGGGTTATTATTGTGTGTCTGCAGAGCACAGCAAAGCAGACAGGAGTAGAAAAATGGCAACCACTGCAGGAGATCTGCTTCCCTTTCCCAACCTTTCTTTCAGATCGCCTTTTTTTTTTTCTCTCCAGAGCACATTCACCGCCTGCCAGTTTTCAAGGGATAATACCATGTTTTAAGTCACCCTCTGCCATTCCCTAGAAGCTGCACACGTTTTTAATGAAATTAATGAGGAAGTTTAATTTTAAAGGCAGATTGTTTCCTCTGGTTTGCATTTTGAAAGGAACTGCATGTCTGTGTGGTCCACGCCTTACAGTACTGTACTGATGTTTTACATCTGTGTTCAAGCAATGCTTTAGCATCATGAAAAACAACACAAAAACAAAATTAAAGCAAAATAGCACTTTTGGCAGGATACAGAGGAGGGGAAAAAGAGCTAGTGAATCCAGTACAACTTCATTTTTTTTTTCTGGACTTCTTCCCACGCTGACACAGGGGCCTGTGTTTTATATAGAAAGCTTTTGGTGGATAAAGTAAGGTTTAATTCCTCTCCTCTAGTTTAGTTGCCTCCCCGTGGCCTATCTGAGCAGTGATTCCCTTCCCTATCACGCTGAGATCTGGAAATCCACTGCCTTAGGATGCCCCAGGCCCCACACCAATCTGCCTGCCTTTTCTCATTAGCGTTACTTGCTTCCCTGGCACAGAGATTTCAGAGCTTTCCACCCCTGCCAAGTAAGATGCAGACTTATAAATTAGCAAATTTCCTCACCGGTATTTAAGTATTTGTAGGGCTGGGCTCCCAAGCTATTTCCTACTCTCTCATCTCTTCCCAAAACATGAAAATTTCCAGTGTTTCCTACAAGGAAGTAGGACAGGGAATTTCCTCCTATAGAAACAATGAAGCAATCATAGTCTTGCCCAAAGGCTGCAACTGCTGTAAAACTTACTACAAAAAATGCCTCTCTAAGATTTGCAGTGAAATCCGCCCAGTTCTTGTCTACTACCTTTCACTAACAAATCTCAGAGCCAGGCATAGCAGAGAGGAGAATTGCTATCTCCAAGGAGAAACGGTAGCAGGAGAAAGACATCTGTTTGGCCAAGGTCGCCAGGCATGCAACAACTGAGACAGCAACAGAAAGGAAAACTTTCAATCCAGGCCAGGAATGTGTCCCAGCTTGCTCTGGTCCTGATCTGGACAATAAGGGACCAGTGCCCCAGAGCATCTCCTCTTCCAAATAGCTGCCTAACTCACATTACTATGGGACAAGGGGTAAGCAGCAAGGTTTGGTCTTTCTGAAACCCTTTCAGTGTTTCACTGAATCTGCAGGCACTTAATTTTCCTAGCTGCAGTCAGCTAACAGCGTATTGGCTCCACTGCGTACTGCTAAAGAAGCATTGCTCCTAAAAGTTATAAAAACTAGTACTAACGGTACTTTGGGCCGTGCCCTAGAAAGTAGCACATTTGAACCAAGAAGCTATGCTAGTCCAACTGCTCTCCTCAGCGCAAATCCCGTAGCTTTACCATTGCACAACTGAGCCCATCCCTCATGCCACCCCCCATTCCTAACACATTGAACTGCAGAGGAACAGGTTCAATTACATTGATTTTTGTGTTACTAATTTTTCTAAAGCTAATTCAAAATGTGTACCTGCCCAGAAAACTGGCAAACTGGTGGCCCCATCAATAGAAAAGAGAAGTTATAACTGCATATACTATCAGACTATTGCATTGTTACCAAGGCCTGGGGGAGTCAGGGGACATTTTTTCCCCTAGAATTTTACAAAATACTTAAGAATTGCTAAAAACTGAGATTGCTTCACAGTATAATTACAGTATTTTCCCAGATACAAAAGGCTTGCCAAAAAAGCCCCTCTGAAAGTCGCTGATACAAATGACAGAGAAGCAAGACACCACAGCAAAAAATGTATTTTTATATTTTATATATATACACACACAAAATTTTTATATATACAAAAAAAACCAAAATCTCATTTCTACCAAAACTGGGGGGCAGGGGTGTGCAGAAATTAGCAGCTATATGAATGCCTAAGTACTACCACGTCCTTTGCCCAGACATGGGGCACACCATGCATATTATCGCACACTCTCTCTCTCTTTAATTTAGTTTCATTCACTACTAGCTTTTCCAAACAATTATTATCCTGTAAATCATTCGTGGTTTATATGATCTACTCCACCATTAGCTATAAAGAAACAGTAAACAGGGCCAAATCTACTGATAAACCGAGCTAGAGCCAGGGATGATGTAAACACTTGCTCTGCCAATCCACCTTCTTCCATCCTGACCTGCCATACTTCTGTTATTCTAGGCCTGGGCCTGATCAGAGACAGGTTTTTGTGCCAAACAATTAGGTAATCACACACACATACACACAAAACTTAATAAAAAAAACATAATTAAAAACATTCATCAGAATCAAGTTTGGGAAAGGAAAAAAAAAAGGAGAGCGAAATAATTGACAGAAAAGCGGGGGAGGATGTCATTGGGGGTGATATGTAAAGAGTAGGTGGATTTTTTTTTTTTAAGGTTATTTTACTTAACTTTTTTTTTTTTTTTAATGGGGCAGTCTAGCTTGTGTTATCCTGCAGCCGTTGTGCAGCATGATAGGAGACTGATTGATTGATCACAACTCAGCTTGTCAATGACCAGCATTATAAAGGTTGATGTATCCCCTGTGGAGGAACCGTGCAGACAGACTTGACTGATGGATTGAGTATAGCAGAGTCCCACACTAGTCTGAATTGTAAAGGTTAATGCCATACTGCGCAGGGGTCCTCCTGATTGATAGGATGTTTGACTGGTTGGAGCCCAGTCCCACAAGGATCACAATTCTGGGGGTTTACGGCGCACCGAATTCCTCAACCTGACACAAAGCCAGGCTCCAGTTCACATGCGTCTCTTACATGCTAATCAAGAAAGTTAATTCATGACAGGTGAGGATTGCTGCAGCTTTCTATTTGTTAAGTAAGATGAAGAAATGACTTAATGTGGTACCTATCTTGTGGATGGCCACACAGTTTTGGGGACAATGTCCTGCTAATACGACCTGTGCAATGTCACTGCTTTGTTCACAAAGGTGCATTATAACATCACTCAAGACAACTTTGCGTAGTCAACCTTTTCCTCAAATCAAACTGTCTGTCTTTAGGGACTGACTCTTTCTGTTGAAGAGCGAGTCCTTGAGCCTTCAAACCACATTGTCTCAGTATAAAACCTTTTATTGTCGTAGAATTAGGGTAGCTAATACTGTCACAGCTTTGTGCCTTTCTGCCTTACTGCATTCATACCAAGATAAAATGTGAAACCGTAGTAGCAGGAAATAACTGTGTGTGCACGCTAACCAGTTATTCTCCCAAGATCTGGTATGCTTTTAGTATAAGGAAATTCTACATAATTTATAAAATTATAATGATAATGTGGAGGAAATTTCCAAAATTATCTGAACCACAGGTTCTGTAGCAAGAAAACACGTTTTGGAGCACAGGTGGCTTTGGGGTTTTGTTTGGGGTCCAAAAAATCTTGGGTCTGTTGAATCTCATCATTTACTGCTGCTAATGTTATTATGAAAGATGATGATTTCTATCTTATTGGGACCTTTTCAATCCTTTGGTTTTAATACCTAGTTTTCTACACATGCAGTCAAGAAACAACTAGAACCTTCGTCCTTTTCAGTAATTTCCCTATCAATTAGTGTCATTTTAATAAGAAATGATGCAAACGATACATTCACTTAGGTTGGGGGTAGGTAAATTTACCTGCTAACGTAACAGTCTGTATGTCATCTTCCTTTGGTACTTGGTTTTCTTGGAGAAAGGAAAGAAAGAGTTCTGAGGCATGATAAAGTGTGAGCCTTTAAATATTGTGGAAGTGAAAGTACAGAGCCTAGACGACTTTCACTTTTTCCTCACTGCTAACATGAACTGAAGTCCCACGGAAAGTCACTGCACTACATTTGCTGATGCGTATGATGCATTTCGTATTCAGATCTTTCAAAATCCCAAAGAGCAGAAAAATTATACGTGGCAGTACTGCCCATTATTGGCAAAGAAACAGCACAAATCAAATATAGATATTGCATATGTATATTGCGAGTACAGCAATATATTGCCAGAATCCCTTCAAAATAAGAAAGAAAACAGTCTCCACTGTTTCGGCCTTATGCAGAGCAGAAGAACTAGGCTGAAATTAGAGCTAAACCCTACGTAGCCACTGAGCTTACCTAAAGTCCCAGTGATCTTGCTGTTGGTGGGGCCACTGAAGAGGGAACAGGAGGAAATCCCCACGTGGATTTTTTGGGCCATCCCATTACGTCCTCTGAAAAGCCAGACAAAATCCAGAAGAATGGCAGGTTGGAAACCACAACCGTTCCCCCACGGGGTAACATGCTCTACTTGGCAAAGGAACAACAGCTGCACAAGCAGTAAAGGGAATGGCTCTGCTACAAAGGAGCAAAGCACCTCAGGCCATTTTGAAGAATAGGTGTGGGTAAGATCCTTGGACAATCGCACAAAGAAGCAATGACAACACTTGCCTGTCACCAGATAAGCAAAAGACAAGCTGCAGTTGGAAAGGTTAGGGGAGTCAGCTGGAGACCCAAGAAAACAGTAAAAAGAACTACCATGTAGCGCCAGACCAACAGGTGGCCTGGTCACCCTTCCTTCCATGAGACAGGAGACCATGGCCAGGACCATGGGGAGGCGGAGGCTGGTGGGAGAAGGAGAGGTCCTCACGGGAGGCATCAAGAAGGAAGCCCATGCCTACAGCAAGAACGCCAGGTGTGGCAGAAGCACCTATAACCAGGTCTGCCTCCAGTTCTGGTTTAGTACTATTACAGGAACAAAGTCCTGTTATGCCACTACCCGGCTCATGCTATATGAGAGAGCATCGCCTACCCTAACCACCCCTAGGATGTTTCCCATGCCAACGGTTTTTGCACAGATGTCTTAAATTTGGCAGAAGCAGCCCTTTACCACGCGTAGGGATTTTCCATGCTGGGGGAATTCCTCCCTGGACAGAGAAGAGATTTCTGCCTGGCTGTTTGCTGCTATCTAGCTTGCAGAGACACATTTTTATGATGAACCGGGCCCAAGGATTTGTGGATTCATGACAGATATTTTCAGTTTTACCTCAGTGATACCTAGCTTTGACACTTTTTAATTTAAAACACAAAAGACATAGCTCTGGCATCCACTAGGCACCCGCTCATTCAAAAGAAGAAATGGTTAGTACCGCTTCAGAAAGAAACAACAGCATAACCACTGCTCCTCCCGCACCGTGGATGGTAGAGGAGGGCTGCACCTTGGGCATGTTGCAGTGGCACATGAGCAGCCAGGCAGACGCAGCATGTTGCTTACCCATCCGTTCCAAACATGGAGGGATAAGACTTTTCATCAAAGGGATTAGAGTTTAAACATCTAGAAGTTAAATATTTCCTTACTCAGTTAAATCTCTCAGTTTTGTTTAGTTACATTCCCTCCTCAGCAGCCTCATCCAGTTGACTGCCACATCACATGTTACAGCTGTTGCCTGAGCCCACGATTCCTGTACTGCTTATCACCCGCATGAAAAAAACCAGCCCACCTCCAAAAGACACTATAACCTCCTGGTACTGCAACCCTGACACAAATAACTTAAATGGGAGACAACACATTCAACTGAAGCCAGCAGGTCTCAGCTGGTAAATGGACCTACACGAAAGTAACAAGGAACAACACATTTACTGCAGGAGAAGTAGCCAATGACAACCTATTAGTAGTATGTACAGGTGCTATTATAGCCTCTGAGTTGCAATACATCTCTGAGTTCTAAGTACAAGACCAGTAAAACCTAATGATTTTCTAGAACTCCATATCTTTTATCATTTTAATTTGGGGGGGGAGAGGGCATTCATTTTCTTTTGTCTGGAACAGAGGTAGGAACTTATAGAAAAGGATGACCCAGAAGAACACCAATGGCAAGACTTGTCCCTGGATTAAGAAATGCAGCTAGGATCTGTTATTATATAGATACATATTTCTGCTGTATTAGAAATTCAGACACAAATTCTAGTAACACGTGGTGAGTGGAAAATTAAATCTGACTTACCTATTTCCACTGACTCTAACATGCGAAACAAAAAGGCAAAGACTGTACGGGGGAAAAATGAATCAGGGTGCTAACGTACTTGCTATTGGCACGGAAAGATGCACATATGTCAAAGTTCTGATGTTTGAAAAAATAAGGTTTATTTTGGAGTCATCGCCCTAAGAAACTAATAATTACCGTCACTGACGTTATTTATGTAACTTCACTAAAGTAGTTTAGATGCACACATGTTTAGGAACTTGGATGGTTCAAAAGAGAAAAATACATACTTAAGTATTAGAGCCTTTACAGCAATAGCAAAACCTTGACTTTCATTTTGCAAGACAATTATTCTGGAAACGGTTATACCTTTATGACCAAAAAGTATCATAATGGCCTTACTTTAATTTTAAAGTCCTTGTACTGTTCCAGTATGTGTCATGCAGGAGCATTTTTGGACATGGAAAAGACAGTGGGCAAGTCATACATTATTTGTACTGAATACTCACAAAGGAAACGTGACAGAATCTATCAAACTGATGTATGACGACTTTGCCATGAGTCAGATACATTTTTACCTCCATGCTTGTATTCCATTCCTCCCACTGGTAAGAAAAAAATCTTCTCCATTTGTGCATGGAAATAGGCATTAGTTCCACCCTTGACTCATACCTTGCTTTCATGACTCCTTCCAGCTGAACAGTCTGAAGGTGCACACAACAAAGCCTAACTAATTGCAAAGATTCACTTTGCCAGAGGAGCTCAGTCCAACACTTACCCAACATAGTTTGCATCATTCCCTTGCTATAGATACCGCTCTAAAAATAATGATCTCCCATCAAGCTTTGTTTTTGTAGCTGTGTTATCTTCTTCACTGGAAGATCTGATATAGCATGAAGAACTCTCTTGTTTCACATACTACTAGATGGTCCTGGCACGATCAGAGGCTTTTTTCTTTCACCAAGAAGCTTTTGAACCCTTCTCTTTCCCAGTCAATCTGGTTCTCGGGCAAACTCTAGCAGTTGCAGGGCTAACTGCATATATGCTTCCTCTCAGCTAACACGTCATATAGTCTAGAAAAACTGCATTCCCCAAGTTGTTAGTTAAATACAAGCAAGTGGTCTGGCTACCCATTAGAGTAAGAAAAGCTTGATTCTACATCTTCTGCCCAGTTCTGAGCCAGGACTTGAACCTCCATCTCCAGAAGGTGCCCAATTCTAAAATGTGTTTCTTCTCCTATTATCATTCTGCTTTGTACAA
Source organism: Fulmarus glacialis (assembly GCF_000690835.1). Classification (NCBI taxonomy): domain Eukaryota; kingdom Metazoa; phylum Chordata; class Aves; order Procellariiformes; family Procellariidae; genus Fulmarus; species Fulmarus glacialis. Next base: position 14,587 of record NW_009219256.1, read on the forward strand.
ATATGCCAGTATTCAATGGATACCTGCATACCACATGAATACCTTAATGGTGATACTAGTCTCCCTTACTCTCTCCCTTTGGCCTAATCCCATAGCTTTTTCCTGGGCATCTCTTACTACCTTTTTTGTCAGCAAGTTATTTTACTTGCGGCTGGATGCACCCAGATCCCAGCCTCGAGCTGATAAGAAGCCTGGATACCTGACTTAGAGCTGCAGATTCCGTGGGGTAGCAGGACACCCCAAACCTGGGCTGCTCAACTGCCTCTGTCTGCCTGTGCTGTAGCTTAATTTCCTTCCTGCCTGCTCCCCCCACCCTTTCTAGCAGAGAAGGAATGACCTGTAATATACCTCAAGGAAGAAAATAGGTGAAATTAATGGTTGCAACTGGCATTTTTGTTAACTACAGTCCCAAAAATGCAAAAGGGCTATTTCAGCAACTGGTATATAGTTGGAACCCAAGACTTCCTTTCGCAAATACCAAACAAAAAATAAAAGAAGCTTTTATGCTTGCTGAAAAGAAAATCAAAACAATGTTATAAAAATAAAATAAAATAAAAAAATGCCTTACCACATCTTCTGACATTGTTTAATGAGGGGTTTTGTACTGGCTATGTTTAGTGAAGGGGGCTTCTCTGAACGGCATTTGGAAAGAATGTAGCTAAGTCCTGGGTGGGGTGTGGGTGGCCTCCCTGAAGATATTTCCTTCTCTATTCACGTAGCTACTCTGTGATCTTCCTTCCTGTAACTTAATCACTAAACTAACATCAGAGACTCCTCCCACTCTACCCCAATGCATCACAGGGTTGACCCTTCTAGAAGACGTTACCAGCCAAATTACATTTTTCCTCTTCATGTTCATTTCCAGTACAATCAAGGGGGTGGGGAGATCTGCACTTAAAACAAACTGGTGAAGTTGGGCTTTCGGCTAAGACATGTTTGCAAATAGGTGCCATTGGGAACTTCCATGCTGGAGCTTCTTTGTTTCTTTTTTTCCAAAGGAAGTACTTGAGAGAAGGTAAGTAAGGAAGAGTTGCATTCAGTTAACCAAATAAACGCTGGAGGAAAATGACAGAGCCTGAGGGATAGAAAAAGGGAAGTGATTTGAGGATATGACACTTCTACTTTTTTCACACCTTTTTCTTGCATGTGACAAAAGCTAACTTAACGGACATCAAAAGTTATGGTTATCTGTTGGCTTTTTGGTAACTGGTAGGAAATTAAGCTAAGTGATCGACTATAGTCACCTTTGGACACTTAGCTAAATAACTAAAAATCACCACTTTAATTGGCACGAATAGCAATCTCATCAGCAGTTTTCCTAGAAACATTAAGGACTGACCAGCCTTCAACACTGGACTCCTGTTAGCTACAGTCCTCCTCACAATGCTGATGGGGCAGCATGAAGCATTTGCTTTCCTAGTGCTCATGCTGTGCCAGTCCCATGGCTAAGTTTCAGACGCCAGACAGAAGTGTAGACATCATGCCTCCAGCTACCTTCTGATATAATTTCTCTCTTGCTTTCCTGTACTCGTAATTCTGTGTCTTTTACATTCTTATTACTATCCACATTTCCGGAGCGGCACTAGTGCCACAGCTGCTACATGCTTTCCCCTTTGCAAGGAAGGAGTCCACAAGCTACTATTTCCCTGCTACTGGAAAGAGAATTTGAACATATTCAGTCCTTTTCAGCTAACCCAAGAAAGAGAGCATTTTACAGTGTTTCGGGAACAGGAGTGAGCTTTTGAGGTGAATCTCTCCATCTTCCCTACTTAACTGCACCTTGGTTTATATCACAAGGCTATCTCAAGGCACACAACCTGGCTCCTTTTGGTGGAAAGTAGAGAGATATGCTCCAAGTATACACCTAATGTGCTTCAGTTACTAACGAACATTCATTTCATAAGACCTGGCTAGAACTAGTCTACAGTGCATGAAATTGATTGAAGGAAGGTGAAACCAAACTGAGACATGCGCTCCAGGAATGCACCTAACACAATCCACAGATAATGGGCACTCACTCCAGACTAGAGCTAGTGCAAGATGAATCCCCCTACAATGCATAGATTATGTAGATGTCCGCATCCCAAGAACCATTTCAGTTTAGACATGTTCGTACCAGGACACGTAAGACAGTCAGGATCTGTGGCACAGGGCACTGCTTGGTATCCGGTCTCTCTAGCCCTGCTTTAGAAGATCCATGAAGTGGGACACTGTAACAGTTTACTTGAAAGCGACTCCTCTCTGCTTCTGTCTCTAACCAGCTAGGCACTCTGACCTGATTTTACAATTGTCATTTTACAACACTCAATTACTAGACCAAAGAAACGAGCAGGGGTAAAGCTGAGAATGTGCTTAGCTCCCCTTGGCAACACTGAAGAGCCATATATCACAAGTAAGAGCCAGAACATTACCTCACCATCTCAACATATGTCGATGCAGGCTCTGACAACCTCTTTGAGTCCCTGTTTTTCCCTGTGTCATTATACTTGAGTCTACTTTCCCTTTAAGCTATGGGGAGCACTTTTTAGCTAGATTCAGTTGGCACACACTTCAGGTCAGGTGAGATGAGTGGGAAGGGAAAATACCTATTTTGAGATTCATACTAGTTGAGGCCTAACAGCCCAGTGCTCTCAAGATTTGGGTGGCTGGGCAAGTACGAACTGGCAAAAACAAACTTACCAGAAGTTCTCAAGCAATTATGCTATCAGGTGGCAAATGAACGGGGATTTTGCAGACCTAAATGGTAACTCCTTAAGTATGCAAATATGGAACAAAGAGAATAAAAATTGAAGACTGATGTAAAAGCTCTGATCAAAGGTCCATCATGTGTAATGTCACATCTATGACAGTAATCAGTAACATATATTAATAGCAAAATATGAGAACTGGAAAAGTAACGGTACTTTCCTGGTATCTTCTCCCAGCCCTAAATGAGCTACAGGTCAGGGTCTTCAAGCCCAAAACAAAATATTAAATGTTTTTTTTCCTCCCATTAATTTTTGTTCAGTTGGTGGGTTTTTTTGAACTGATATTGCAAAAGGTCATACATTGCCATTGGCAAAAATTAGAAATAATCCCTTAAGTCCTGACTTGCAGTCACACTGTCTTTCCTTATCTTGGAATATTTTACTATATCCCCAAAAAGAAATAATTAGACAGTCAAATTAGATATTGTTAGTTCGTTTGTGGTTAGTAACCAATAAAGGGAAGCATGTAAAAAGCTGTTTTGTGTTCAGGGTGATATATTTCTTCTCTGTTCATCTAACCACCAAATAACATTTCCACACCTTAGGCCTCATATTATTAACATAAGATAGTTATTGAGACTATAAATTGCCTGATATTTTCTAGTGGTTGGCTAAGTAAATTGTGTTTCACTAGCTTAATGACTTTGGGATTTTAACTTTGATACCCATAAGCAAGTCATGGGTGCCCAGATTCTATAAAACAGCATTAATGTTTGTATATTTAAGCAAATAGATTTCCAACATGGATTTTAAATCTCTCTGTATGATCTGCCTGTCCAAGCCTATATTCTGGACCCTATTTTCTGCCTTCCTGCCACTGCAATACCCAGAAGAGCATCAGGAATGTAGAGAACATTGCTCTTTGACCTTGTGTTAGATGTTTGTGACCAAATATAGAAGAAATAGAGCTCCGTGCTGAGTAGTTTTGGGTTTTTTTTTTAAATTGTCTTAAATATTTTATAGATCAATGCTATTAAAGTGAACTCTGCCACTCATAACCATGATGCTATTTTGCTCTGTGTCCACTTTTTATTAATGTGCAGATGTCACACTTACATAAAACATAGTCCTTAAAAGCATTGTATGGTCTTAATTTTTATTCGGAGAAGAGGCTTCTCAGCATCTTGCAGAGACGCTATCAAAAAGTAAGTGTTCGAAATCTTATCCCTGTCTTGCAGATGACCAGACTACGTGGTTCTGAAATCTTCCTACAGTTTACAGTGGCATCTGCAAGGAGTAGAATTAAAATGCTTCCAGTTCACTCAACTACACTAAGTCACCATATCAATGAAAGCCCAAAAGCCTATTTTAGGAATTTATCCTACTTCTTCAATTATGTGCTCCTAAGGCTGCAGCTAATATATACCCTACAAATAGTTCAGGTCAAAAAAACATTTAGAAAAGACAATTCAACATCTTGTCTTAGCAACACATCAAGTCCTCCACTGTGAAAGGCCTGTGCAGATACAGCTAATGTTGGCTCACCTTGGCAAGTTTCTTCTTTAGTACATGGTATACGGAATTAGGGCAGTGATACATCTAAGGCTGACTGTGGTTTCTAAAGGTAGGAGGAGTAGGTGAAGCTTGCTACTGACAAGAGTAAGTATGGTTCTACTGATGCAATGTCCTCGGGGGTTCTGGCTCAAGTAAGGATTTTTCCTCCCTTTCTATGGTTCCTAGGGTTCCCTCCAGGAAAGATAAGTTCTTCCTTGGAACTAGGTAAGGAAGTCAGAAGAGAAAAAGAATAATGAAAAAGGGGCAGAGCAATAGGGAAGGCAGCCAACACACTTGGTAATAATAGAGTTGGGTAATTATTCAGTTATTTTTCCAGAGACTATTCATTTTCCCCAGAATGGCAAAAGTAACTCAGGCTATCCAAAAACCATGTGACCAACTTGTTTCTGAACTCATCAAATATTTTCAGCTGTTTGGGGGAACGAAAGGCTAGATTAACACAACAGTTGTTGCTCCCTCCTTTCCTTTTGTTCACTTAAACTTGGATTTCTCAAAATTTACTGTCCTTCCTCTGCCCAAGGGAACCCAAATTAGGACACTCACCTTGTGGTGAATAAATTTCTGGCTATGAGTATTTTCAGTCCATCTGGATGAAGCTGATACACTTTCTAAAGCCGAGACACAGCAAAATGAGTCAAAAGGCTTTCTAATTCTCGCTTTGGTTAATCATCTGGGGATGACATATCACTGTCACAGGCCTTGTTTCAGCAGATGGTCTCCCACTGAAGTAACATCAAAGAAGAACAGAGCTTAAGAGCAGCCTGCTAGTGAGCACAGTCGCTCTTGGAGAAACGAGGGTAACAACCTGCACCACTCTGGCAGAGGAGGAGTCACACGTGGACCTCCCAGAGTTCAGGCGAATGATCCAAATCCCTCCACAATCACAATACAACTCTTATGAATCCAGTCCTTCATTTCACTTCCAAGTACCCAAAGCACTTGGGGGGGGGGGAGGGGGGGGGGGGGAGGAGGAGGGGAAGACGCATGCGAACACATTTCGGATAAAAGAGGGAGAGAAGAGTATTCAGCTGCTTGCTCCATCAATGTGACAGCTAAAAATATTAAGTCCCCACATTCTGAATCCTTGCACAGAGGTCAGCTGCATCTCCTCAAAATATCTGCCAAATTTTAAACTACATCTACTCATCAGAAAAGTACAGTAAGTGCTCAGAACAACAGTTGCCAGGTAAAACAATTCCATTTTGTTGAAGAACTTGAAGTTTAGTTTCATTCTGATTAGGAACAAAAAAAATCCATAAAGAGAAATTCTAGGGACAAAAAAAGTTTAACTCAAAACACATTATGGCTTTTTTCCCCTACTGCCTAAACACCACATTTCAACAGTATTCTGAAAAGACTATATCAAAATTTTGCCTCCTAACGACAAAAAGGCACTTCAGCCTTCCTCTTTTTCTTCAGAACACTTCAATGGAAACAGTTTCACGACTTGCCTCTATTTCACTGAAACTGAATTTTCTGCGAGAACCCAAATGATCCTAAAAGGGAAAACAAGTGAAAAAGAGCATGTAAGCTGTATTTCTAAGTTGCAAAGCCATCTGTCAGTGACAGTAGGATCTACTGAGGAAAGTTGTTTGCTGAATATTCTGGCAACCTTGCTTCTGCAGTCTGGGAACATAGTCCTTTATAGCTGCTGCGTATGTAATGAAACTATGCGGTTATTCCGAAGACCTTAGCTAAACAGAAGCACCAGTCGGGCAGGAAAAAGACAGGGAATGCTTAGGGCAAAGACAAAGTGATCTCTACACAATCACTTTCCACAATTGTTTTTGCAAATGAGTTTACTCAAAGGCATGGTGATAGGAAAGGAACCTTTTATGCAAATATTTTTATATATCAGCCAAATTGAATTAAAACATTCACCTCAAAATCAAGACTTTGATCACTGAGTTACACTCAGATAATCAAAACATGGGTATGATACCATAGGATGCAGAGCCATCAAATTCATAGCCTCAAAAGCTTGGAACTCACAGATATTTCAGCCTGAGAAGACACTGAAGATTTCTTGAACAACATACATAATAAAGATGATTCTCCTAGATCACTTGCTAAATAGATCTGAAAAATAGTTGCGTGAGAACTGTAACTCATACGTAGCTCATATTCTGAATCATAATCTTCCTCTCCTGAACTATTTGTTCACCAAACATTACTTTAACTCCATATACCTAAGAGAACACCAATTAAAATGACAATAAAAGGAGGAGAGGAACAGTAAAAACAAATATTCTCAAACTAGAAAATGCCAAATTATATCCAAGGCAACTATGCAAGGTACTGAACTATCTTTGTGAGTAATTCCACCCACTGAACTCCTTCACAGGCAGCCTCACTATTTCTGAAGGAAGTCTGTATTTTCTGTATTTTCCCAAAAATAATAAGAAAAAAAGCAGGATTTGTTTTAATCACCAGGGGTATTGAGTAAGATTTGAGATTAGCCACTTTATGAGTAAAGGAAGTAGGAGTACCAAAGCAAGATATCTGCAAGAACATGCTACTGTGGTAAGACTAGTACCATTTATACCAGGTTTATGTTCGACCCAAGCATCTCATCTCTGCTCATGTATGTAACAGGTCAATTGTTTAGATAATCCTTAGCACCCTTTGCAATCTAGTCCTGGAGTCACTGATTGAAATCCCTCCAGAAAGAGAGGCTCTGTAGAACGTACTTTCTACAAAGCCTCTTACACTGAAGATGCAGCTCTTACGGGGCTCAGCCAGGCAGAACGGATTCCCTGAAGCCCAAAAAAAGATGATACTATATAGAAATTTCAGATTTTACACTGATCAGTTTGTCATAAACTCAAGTTCGCATGGTGTTTTAGTTAGGGGCATTCATCACTACATCACAGAGCTTGTCTCTAAATGGTTTATGCTCATACTGAAATTGAAAACTATTTTTTTCCAGGAAACTCACTCATATGCACATCCGTGTAACTGTTTCACGCCCATCCCACCAGCTCTTGTTTTGCACAGCATACTTCCATACATTAGGGCTCAGTTCCTATACACTGACGACTGCTATTTGACCAGAGAGAAGAGCACAGTCCTATGTTTAATGTTATTCACAAAACTTGCAAAAAGTCAAGCAGTTAATCCAGCAAGGGGCCTGTTGCTGCAGTTTTTGTGACTCATTAGGAAAGTCTGTCTGCATCTGCCTTAGTGGCCATAGAGTCACGCTTGCTGAGGTGTCAGCATGAGCCATGTTGCTACCTCCTACTGGAGACCCGCACTCTGTGAGGCCTATCGTTCTCTTTCTGATGATTTCCATGAGGAGATGCTAACTCACTTTCCCTATACTTCCCTATTTTTGCTACTTCCCCCCCCTCCCCCCCAATGGCCCTGAGGGATAGAGACTATTACTATCAGCTGACATAAAATGGCTAATCTTAAGACTTGTGTTAGTCTCAGTGAAGTACACAGGAACTGCACGTGTTCCGTATCATACTCAGTAAGACAGAAAATATAAGCACCACCATTGTTAGATGAAGCTCTCAAGTGACAAGAACTCATTTCTCCCCTTCTCTGTACAGGCTTTCTCTCAGGAGAGAAAACCCACAACCAAAGGGCAGCCTCTGATGTAGAGCAGTTATTGGCAGAGAGCTAGCCTGAGAGAAGGTCACACGCACAGTCCCATGAAGAAGCTGGTTGATAGTTCTGCAGACACTGTCCACAGACCGTTTCCATCTACAAGTGAGAACCACCCCTGCCTGCCTTTCATATGACGAATGATAATGATGACATTAGGAACTAGACCCAAAAGGAGTTAGCACTGTCTCTCCTGTGAAAACAGAATTTGTATGTTTTTTCATACCCAGTCTAAGAGTGACAAGTGTCAGGATAACTTGTGAAATAGAAACTGGTTCTTCCTCCTCTCCAAGAACACCTTTTTGGAAAAAGGGGACTTTTTACCTCCACAGGCAAGTTTTGTTCTTCCCTAAATCAAAGTACTTGTTTTCCCCTCTAAGTGGATTGGACATTTCTCTTGTGATTCTCACCCCCCCGAAACCTCCAAACATTTGTTGCAAGGACATCAGCATTTCAACTGGCTTTAAAAAATAAATATGTCCTTAAATCTTGAAAAGAAAACACGATCCTTTTACCTGAAAGATTAAAACCATAAAAAGCTCAAGTTGCAGTAGTAACAGAAACAAACTCGACGCTGATTCTTTCTGTAGCTTTCTCCATTTGCAAGCTGCATGCTACCATGCCTCTTCACCTAGCTGTCCTTATTCAAGCAGATCTCTTACGCTTGTATGATGACTGCAAAATTCTCTTCATACAAGTTACTTTCAAAGGGGCATTTTGTTTAATTTTAATTGCAGTTTGGCCACATCCTAAAATGGCTGCAAACTCTGAAGTCTCTGAAGTTGGGGACAGTGGAGAGCAGCAAAGTCTGTGTGATTAGGCTGACATATAGCAATACCGCCACAATTTTTTTTCCCCCACATCATCGTTTCTCCCATAATTAATAACTGAATTCTCTGTGTTCAAATAGTTTTTTCAGAAGTCCCTTCTGCTGCAAGCCCCTCTTCCTCAGAAAGTGTCCTGAACTTTCATGAGTCATTTACCCATTAGAGAAAGAAAATTGGGTTCAAAGCTGTAAAACAGCAAGTGTCGTGTCAAGAGCAAGAATTTGTAGCAGATACTGTGACCTGACTGGTTTATTTATCAGCATCAAGTGCAACTGCTAGTTGGAGATAACATTATTGAAATTCCAGCACTGCATGAACAACATGCTGCAACTTGTTTCCTAGCACAGTTTATCACTAAGTAATTCTTACAAGAAATTCAACATACTTCTGTCCAGAATTGGAGCATTTTTACTTCCTAGACCCAGAATTTAGGGTTCCGGAAGCAAAGCAAGAGCCTTTGGGTATCTGCAGGGAAAAAAGCTTTACTCATTTTTCAAGATATGAAATCAGTTTCACAAGTGGCTGGCGCAAAGAGAATCAGTAAAGATTTTCATTTAATTTGACAGAAACATTTCTGATACCAGTAACTCATTTCTACTCTCCTCAAAATAAGCCATAATTTGCCTTTAATTCACAACTGGAATTTAAAAATTAAAGAATCAAGAATTCGAACACCTTCAGTTTAATTTCTCCGACAAGGGATGTTTTACACCATTACAGATGCTCCCAAGAAGGAGCACGTCTGCAACAGCATTTCTCCTCTCAATAACTGAAGCTCTTTAAGAAAGTCAATAAAAAGCAAAGGAGAATGAAAATTAAAGGTGGGGAGAGAGAGCATCCTGGAGGGGAAGCGAGAACAAAACCATGCAGGCTTACGCGGCCAGCCATCTGCAAAGCTGAAGGTTTCACAAAGAAAAAAAAGCCTCTACTGTTCCTGAATCAATGACTTTCCATTTACAAGCTAGCTGTATAGAAAGAGATTCAAAATGGCTCTCAAGGAATTCATGCCAACCGTGAGGTCTGTTTTCTCGGCTGTATTTTCCCCCCCCTCTTTCTTTCACAGTCACAAGGATGTAAGTATTTATCAGTCCTGTACCCCTGCCAGCACACACTGGAACGAGTCAAAGGGACCTGGCACTGAATCACAGGGATTTGTGTTGCTAATAAATACAGCAGGCCCCATCCATTGTTGATTAATTTTGACTGAAATCTAAACACCAAACAACAAACAGTCTTCTGAACTGCTTTGGTACCCATTAGTTTGATGTGTTTATTAGACAAGACTGTATTCTTTCAAGTTTATTAACAACAGATTAGAGTATCTGCAAACAAATATAGGAGTTTTATTATTTAAAGGTCTGGGCACCATACACTAACATTTTTAGGATTTGACAATAAATCAAAACAAAAATCCCATATCAAATTGTACTTAGGGTGAAAAAAACACCCTAGTTAATGTTGAAGAGCAGCACAGTGCTAGCCCTTCACATTTTCAGAAGTTTCAGCCCAGAAGATGCAGAATGACACCTCTGGAGTAGCACAAAGACTAAAAATAAATTTAAAAAAAAAAAAAAAAAAAAAAGACAACTGCACAGGAACCATAGAAATTGCATTAGTTCATAGAGGGTTCACAGTAAATAGGAGGGGTTTGGTACTTTTGTACTGTATTTTGCAGCTAAAGAAATTCTTTAAACCCTGCATTAAGTTGCAAGAGATTTTATTTGCCAAATCAACGCAGAAGTATTCCAGCAGAGCTCAGCAAAACCATCAAATCTCACAATTAAACTTCGCAATTTTTCCCCCAAAGATTTTATATCTTGCAAACAGGTGTTTACTGGGCTGAAGCATCCGTTAGCAAAACATTTATTAGATAGTAAAACCTTATAAACTCTTTGGTACCAGCCTGCTTTCTGACAGTCAGTTTCCTTTGGTCTCCACAGTCTTTTCTCTCCGCAGCTCTCTCCTCTACACTTCATTTGCAGAACCCAAACTGCAACAGAAGCCAAGAAAGATTTCATAACGAGACTGGCAGCTGTCCTTGCACTAGGAGTGACTGGCCAACATCTCTTGAGCTGTTTGGGAGCTGGGCTTCAGTGGGGCCTGCTGGATAACTCAGAGCACCGACTTCCCCAGGAAACGAGACAGTAGGGATGCTGCCACAAATATTGTCAAGTTGCCTTAGTTCCTAACTACATGCTCAAGCTCACCCTGGCCTGAAATGGAGTTGAGTGAGCCCAGAAAAACAGCGTCTTCCCCTGCCTATGACATACTCCCTGAGCTCTCTGAATATAATATGGAGGAAGTACAATCCTGGCACCCAGTTTGCAGGCTTAGAAAGGTTAACAATCTTCCACTGCACTGAGAAAATTATTGCTTTTCCAAGCCTGGAGCTTCGTACAGCTTTATGAACTCTTGAAATACCACATTCCTCTCCTTCCAAGCTACAAAGCCAAGAAAGGCAAGCTACCTAGCTAGGTTTGGCAAAATGGCAGGTTGCACAGCCTCTGGTGGTGATACCACATTTCTAGGATTATCCACATGCAGTCTCAAAACAAAATAGCACAAACTGAACAACCTCTCTGCTAAAGTCAGAGACAAAAGCTTTCACTAGGATGCAAGTAGTCACTGCAGAAGAAAAACAGGTAAATATTCATCAATTTTCTACTTACACTATTTGTTCAAGACTCTAAACAATAATGAAAGGTCATTTCCCTTAATCTCGTGCCAGAAATAAAAAGTAGGGTTTTGTCTACTCTTATTTTAATTCACAGACCGATATATTTTAATTCATAGATAGGATATATCGATATGCTTTTTTTCTTTTCTGTCATAAGCTTGATTTTAGTTATTTATTTCTCTTCAGACATTCACAAGCCTTTGAGTTTAGATGCCAATAAATTAAAGTGCATCATTATTACTTAGATGGATGACAACACTAAATTATCCTCCCTGTTTTCTCATATGGCATTTTAACCCAATCAAGGATCAAACCAAGGACAGTTCAAAAGCATTAAAACACAGCCTTCTTTGTTTGATGCACTGAAGTCAAATAATGATTTCTGCCTCAAGGGAAGTATGATTCATAACCATTAGCCGGCAATATTTTAAGAACACATACTATTAGAGTTTGCATCTTCAAGTTTCCAGAACCAGCAAAATTCCAATCTACTAATATCTATGCACCCTGACAGACTGGACTCCAAAGATGCAATTGCATTTGCTGAAGATATTTCCATAGCAGCTCTACCTGAGGTGCTGGGGCAACTGCGGGAGCCAAGGGTTCAGACTCAGCCCTGAGTTAGACTCCAGAATTAGAATTCTACATCAACACTCTCCATGTTTGAGGAGAGATTAGTATTTAAATGGTGAGAATCTCACCCGTGTTTTCAACAGCATAATAACAAATCCTTTACCCTTTTCTTTTACCCAGGCCACTGTACATCAGACAGATATTTGCACCGAGCGGGCTCTAATACCTAAGTCTTAGGTTGCTTTAGCTAATTTAAAACTCAATAATAAGTAATTTAAAAAAAACAAAAACAAAAACAAAACACAGTTTTCCAATAACAGCAATCCTATGCTTCTAACAGAAAATTTAATTTCTCATAGTGTTGTTCTGTCACTAGTTTTATTAGAAATTTCTGAATACCCTAATAAATAATCCTCAATAAACAGTGATGAAATGTTTGTTCCACAGATCAAATAGTCAAGTACCCAAATAGCTTTTCATTTAATGGACTCTTTCAAGCATTATTTCAATGTGTTATATTGTCATAACAATATTACAATGCCTGTTATTTGACCCATAAACTCATTCAAGAGGAAAAGTCATGCTGATCTTACCAAGGTTTATTAGTTTTCATTGTAGATTCAGATCTCATAATTTATTAATCTAAAGATGAAGGGTACCTAATAGAAAGTTTATGGGTTTTGAGGGGTTGTTTTATTTTACAGTTTCCAAAATATTTTGAAATCTTTTGGCAGAATATCTTTCTATTGTTTTGAAGAACCTATCTTCACAAGCAGATGCGATGTACAAATCATTTCATGTGTTCCTATTTAAGAAGGTTGAACACAACAACTCATCCAATTTTTCTGAAGTTCTCATACTATGTTCTGCTACCAGAGCCTATAATTGCCATAAAGCAGGTTGAACTGCACTGGAAAATAATCTTTTCACATTTTCACTGGCACATGAAAGACAAAAGGAGAAGTCATCTTGGTGCTTTAAAACTTTGCAAAACTCTCACTACCAAAAGTGACTGTTACGAAGAATCTTGAAGACATTCATAGCTTTCAGCAATATGACATCACACTTGCATCGCTGGTTGCCCCCATCCTCCTTTGGGTTTATCAACATGATTGTTCAAATAGAACTGCTCATTTCTCCCAGCCTCATACAGAATAGCCTAGGTCTATTTAAGGTGTGTTACCAAACACATCGAGCAGGTTGGTGAACTACCAGTCTCTAAAAGACCTTCTGACCAATGCCATGCAGTAAACAGGAAGCATTTCCAAAACCAAAGCATTCTTTAACGCTAGATATTTGGTCCTTGACAGTCTGTATACATTTAGTTGACCAAAAATTTTACCATCTCTAAACGTTAGGCAAAGCAGACATAGCTTCTTCAGACGCATCCCTTAAAAAACAGTCCCACTGACCTGAAGGACAAAGTCTTTAAAAATACATCTGCTAAAGTTCTTTTGTTCAGCTGTGTTTCTGGATCTGTTACAAGGTCAAGAGGAAGCAATACATTAAAAGCCAAGCATCTCAGCAGGTTTTTCAAGGAATTTCCAAAATCAGGTATCTTGTCTTGAACTAGTCTTTCTTTCCCAGCTACTCCATGTAAACATACAGCCACCTCTTGGCTAAAGCCAATACGGTCACAGAAGGAAGGAGGATCAATAACCAAGTCAGCATGTGACTACTGTGTTATTAATTATGACAAAATACTTACAAAAAGACAGTTGCAAATTTATCGCATGGTGGTGGGGAGTGGGCTCAGGTTACAAATGAAGGATTTTGACTGCTCAAGAAGCCCAACTGTCTTGATTATAACAGCAGTTTGGTTGAATGTTATCACGGGTACTGTATTAGTTATGCTAACCTAAAAATAACACAAGGTGGAAATTAAATACCCCTAATCAATGGTATCCTACTACCACTAAGCCAACAGATTATTTTTTTTAAATGTGTTTCTGTCATAGAGAAGACTCAGGTACACCTCATTTTGGTTTGTAGAAGTTAATATTCCTGAGCCATACTTTCAGTCCAGGGGTCAAGACAGCCTCAAACCTAAAAGCAAGGCAGCTAAAGCCACAATTATTCTCTTGTTTTGGGCTAGCATTATGAAAATATTCACACATACATTTTCCCCCCCTTTACTAAATCCTTACCTAGCCTGCTGACTACTTAGAGCATTGCTTCAACTTTCCTCCTAACAAAATCAGTGAAGACCCCAGACTAGCCTTGAACAACAGGTTTCTAGTAGCCCCCCTCTCTAATAGATAAGATACATATAAGCGTAATTTATGTTAAGCTTAAGACAGTGCTACAAAACAGAAGAATTCTCACTCCCTTACGGCTTTAAAGAGCGATTTTTGTATTTTTCTCCTGTGCAGGTCAATTTGGCACGCACAGCATTAATTTTGAAGGAGGCTAACACCGCTAATGAAGGATTTTCCAAATAGCACAAAGGAAGCATTTAATTACATTTGGGCCTGTTGAGCCCAAAGCCTAGTAAAACAAGTCAAAAGTGAGTTAAGAATAATAAAACAGCATCTGTGTTTCACTCTGATTCCCTGAGTGAGATGGGGAATTTGCATAACATTTTAATGTAGAGTAAAACTGCAACTCTTGAGGTTAAGTTCTTTCAGCAACACACTAATGAGACAAACACCTTTCAGCTAACCCTACTAATGATCCTATGTAAAAATTTCAATAGGGATAGGATTAGACAGGAAATTCGTCTTTTGCATGGTGGATTAGGAAGATCTAAAAAAATCTGCAGTGCCTGCAGAGGCATTGAAAGTACAGCCCAGATATAAGAAATACTGAGCTCATTATGCCACTAAGATGGCTGCTGTGGTGCTTCATTCAATGCCTGGGTTATAAATGCATCCAGGGACATTTCATATGCCACTTGGTTCACACTTATATGTCTCCTAAGGTTGTATTTCCCCATGTGCTCCTTTCTCAGACTAATATATTAATACCTACAACTTGAAATCCTTTTATTCCTCTATTTACTAAAAACAGCAAATGTTCAATAAGCCTCCAACATGTCCCATTGCAGTCATGTGTTTCTAAACCACCTGACAGAATCTTGTAGTTACAGAAAAGGTATTTACATCATTCAGTTTTCTCATGATAACTGGTGAGAAGTAATTCACCTAATTTAGTTATTTGGGGGTCTGTTCACAAAATGATCCCAGTTTTTCTTTGTTTACTGAGACCAACAAGCATTTTGTAGAAATCAGTTCTAAAGTTGAATAACATGTAGTTTTTTCTACTTGCTTTCAGATCAACAAGATAGCGCTATTTGTAATTTCTACCTTTAAAAATCTTTCCCAGAATCATGAACTGGGGCACAGCTGAATTATGTCAAGTTCATTTTATTTGGGACTTCTTTGTGCAAAAGAGGATTTTAAGGTCATCTTCCCAAATCTGTCTTGGTGTACACCTATCCAAATAATTTGAGGATCTGGTAGGTTTAAAACGTATCATGGTTACTTTTCCCCTGAAAATGTGATTAAACAGGCAATGATGTCCTATCATACATTTACAGGGTAATTGTACGACAACTTAGTTTATCCCTTAACTTAGGAGTCTACATTTCTTGTACAGTCAGTAGAGAAAAATTCCTAAACAAGACGACTTAATACTTCTTGTATGTTTAAAGGTAGACTGCTATTCCCTATTACTTCACAAACTCTCTGCCCGAGAACAAATTTTTACCTCATTGTGTTCCAGCTGACCACTGCTTTTTTTTTTTCA
Organism: Fulmarus glacialis; assembly: GCF_000690835.1. NCBI lineage: Eukaryota > Metazoa > Chordata > Aves > Procellariiformes > Procellariidae > Fulmarus > Fulmarus glacialis. Next base: position 30,282 of record NW_009219256.1, read on the forward strand.
GTGCTAATCTCATTATTTCGTGCTGTCTTAAATGTCAGCATCCTCACCTTAAAATTAATAAATGGCCCTTTTGCTATCTGCAATGCTCTGTTCATATTCTCCTATGGTGTTGTTCCCATGAGGAATTCCTCAGGGCTAATAGCTTAGTTGTCAACCCTCTTCTCCAGGTCGCGCACGCTCTACGAATCCTTGCAACATAGTATGATCCATTGCTGTTCACTTATCTTTTCCTCCAAATATCAGGCATCGTCTTGCATAGGTTATCAGAGCTGGCACAGTTCCAGGGGCTGTTCTGCACACTGTAACTGAATTTTACATGCCTTTCTCAGGTATCAGTACTTTCGTATCAGTACTTTTAGGATCATGGATTTTCTGTCAAGTCCTGGCACATTTCTATTGCTTTCTCTAGGTATAAAACTTCGAGTGTTCACTAGCAACTTTAGGAAAGTTATGTTCCAGAATACAGTCTTGCCTTTTATCAGACATTCCGTTAACCTCCCAAACTTGAAATATTGGCTTTTCAGCTTGAAAGCATTTAACCACTTGGGAGAGCCTTACTTTGTTTTTGTGCTGTCATTACTCTTCAGAACGCTACAACAGTGTTTGGGCTGGCCTCCTTTGCCTAAAGTTAACTGAAAACTGTTCAGGTATTGTGGCAGAACTGCCGAATGTCAGCGACCATTATTTGAGATACAGACTGAAGCATTATGTACTGTTCATTTGCCACCTATATAACCAGAGTTTCAACAGTGGTAGATGAGTTAACTGTTCAGTTCTTCCCACAATATTATCTTTGGCCATTGCATTTTCACCACTGTGTATTTGTTCAGTAATCACTCAAAGCTTTTGACAGAAGCCTTTCCACCACCTGTGCTCTATAGCTATTGCTGCTATTTAGTATGGCTACTTGCACAACACAGCAGCTGCCTTCTACTAGAGTCTCTTAATAGCTCTGCCCATCAAGCTTCTTTCAGATAACCCCTTTCACCACCTCTGATCTTTAAAAAGAACCACTGTCATGTCCAGTATTCAAATTAAACCTGGCTAGCTACCTGTAGTGGTACAGAAAAGGAATAAAAGGTAGTAAAGACACTTTATTAAATCTGTTTCCGTAATATGTGTACTGCCTCTACTGATCTCTTCAAGAAAACATCATCATTTCATACCGTTAGATTTTCATACACAGAAGAGATCTATAACCTCTGCAACACCTAATTGCAATGGCACAAAAGGAGCCTCAGAATGGCTTAAAAGCAGCAGCAAAATCTGACAGTTTCAAGGCTTTAGTTGCAAGTCCTAAATATCTCATTCCTATACCTATTAAAGTTAGTTTCAGGATTTGGGAATGACTGTTCCAGGTTCTGTACAAAACACAAATACAGATACTCCTCCCACTGTAGATTATTTTAAGGCAATTAAACAAACAAACAAAAACAATCCCCAAAACCCCACACCCTCACTGTAAGATTATTTGGAAGATGAGTTAACCAAGTTGTTCAAGTTATCAAGGTCTCTCACAGAGCTGCCCAGAACTTACTTTATTGGGAGGGAAGGGGTGAAAGAAAGACTTTGGTTCAGATCTAAACACTAGAAGAAGGGGAGTCATTTAGGCAAGTCTGACATTTGAAGTTGTTTCCGCTCACCAACCAACTCCCTCTACTGAACATTTCCAGCATGGTGTGACACAACTGACTGCAGGGGGATGAACTCAATAACCAAAAGCAAGGGACAAAGCAAGACCCTCACTGGGATTGACATATGTATTCATATTTAACAATTCCAGCCACACTTACACACTGTGCTACCCCAGCAAGTCCATAAAGGACCAATACAGCAAATGCTTTGCTATGCGAGTATGGATTTAATTTTAAAATGAAAGTTTTTGTCATTGCTTTTTTCTGCCTGTAAAAAGTAGGGTAGTAGTGCAATATGCTACCTCAGTCTGGAAGGAAAAAAGGAAAACTTGGAATTTTGTTCAGTAGTGATCTGTAATTTATATGGTCTCCCTCTGGGTCTAATACTCTGACTAATGACATTCAGAAAGACACAGTTCAATAAAAAAAAAAAAAGGAAGCTGAGGCTGTATCACAAACTGTACCTCACAAGCGATCAAACTTCAGACCTCTATATTTCAATTAATCACAATCCATCATATCACATTGGAAAAGGTATTTCAGATTCCATATCAGTCACCATAATTAATTTAAAGAATTAGAGTCATGACAGGCAATATAATTAAAAGAGGCAGGCTTAAAAAGAGTTGGAGGGGAAGGTTGTTGTGTTTGGGTTTGGGGTTTTTTGTATTTTTTTTTTTTTTTTTAAACAATGTCATCTTCCAGTAACTTTCCTGTTTCATCCTATTCCATCTCAGCCTCGGAGGTTACAGACTTTGCTTCAAAGAATTTCTTGGCACTCTCATACTCATAAAACAAATATTCTGTAACTTCCAAGATCAAACACACTTTGGCGGGATGCAAAATAGCTACCTCTGCTCCAGTTTGGGCAGACGCGCTTGTGAAGTATTGAATTTTTGCCTCTGCACCTGAGCAGCACATGATATATCATGAAATATGCAGGTCTTACATTATGCTTGCCTTTCAAAAAGATTGCTTGTCCTTCCCTATAACTAGAGCTAGTAGCTATTTGAATGTGCTTTTCCAAAATGAATCAAACATGTCACAGGATCCATAAGAACCTTTTGTACTTCTGAAAGTCTGCGATTGCTCCATTTTAATATTGTAAACATTGCTTTTAATACAAGTTCCACTCATGGGCAGAGACTGTCTGCTAAGGATTACATTCCAAAATGCTGTAGGTTTTGAAAGAAGGACTTCTTATTTTGGAAGAGTCTTTAGATTTGGGAAAGAAGATCACTTGCTGATTTGTGGTATGGGGCGAGGGGACAGAAATGATACCAGCACAAGAAAAATCAGAAATGAGAAAAGCCCGTATGCCTTCAAGTACAACTGTTCCCTCTCCTTGTTTTCTCAGTAAAAACTGGACAGGAGTAAGTTTAAGGGTGAAAGGTAGTTAGAAGCCTTAATATTAAGCAAAAAGAAAAGATGAAGATTGAAGAAAAAATACAGTACATAGGGATTTCCAGCAATTGAAGCCATTCATGTCCCTAGAGTCCTTCTTACAGACATGCTTACATGCAAAAGACATGAACGCAAGCTTCAAGGTGAAACAACAAGATTAATACAAGTATTCCCAAAGGACTGAATTCCCTGCTCCAGAAGCTGGAGAGAGGAGAGAGAGAAATAGGATTTCTAAGCCACTCTGCGTTATCTTCTTTTCTCCACTGCCACCTAAGCCTGGGCCAAGTAAGAGGTAAACAGAGCTCCTGGATAACACATAGCGCTCCTCCCGCTCCCACCCTCCTTCCTTCCAGTCATGCAAGGACAGACATCCCAAGCTCCCTTTAAGCCAATATAAATCTTCCCTTCTCTCATTAAGGCAGCTTCCCAGAGCTGCTTTGCGCTACACAGAGCGCAGCAACTGGAACAAAGACTAAGCACCTCACTGACTTTCACTGTTAATGCAATCCCTCGTTCATACATTATTCAGTAACACAGAACAGGCATACGTCAAGCACGTATGTGATCGTACTCCAGAGATAGCATGTACAGAAGAAGGCCGCACACCAACCTGCAAAACTATTCCGAAACAGTTATCTTCAACATCTTAGACTGAACTACCAATACGCTTGACTTCAGCAGAAGGAATCATTGGCAGGGGAATGGACTATGCATATAATTAGTTAAGCTGTTCAAAAAGTTTACATCAGAAAACTGTGCTTCAGTGGAATGCACGCATACGGCAGTACCCTTAACTCCTCTGAGCCTTTCAACAGAAACCAAACAAACTGAGTTACCTCCCCTATTAGCTGCTAAATTCCTCAAGTCCCCGGACTACATGCATGGTAGGTTCCCAAATTCACTGGGTGAGGTAGGGTCTTAATATTACAGCATAATATATGTAAATCTTTCTGCTTTTCTTTTTTTAAATACCAAATACACACATGTTAATTACCAAGTAAAATTACCAATATTTAATGCAATGAGTCTAAACACTTAGACTATTACAGTAGCTTGACCTTTGAAAAGTAAAAATATTTTAACTTTATAATGTAAATTGAAATCAAAAGCATCAAAGCTAAACATTTTTAATGAAGCATTTTACATTTACATGCACAGATGAGTGCATATACATACATAGACACACATCTCCACTAGTTCTTCTGAAATATAATTTCAGAATTTTGTCCTATAGAAAACACTGACTTGGAACAGAAACATTTTTCAAGTTTCCAAACTCAAACACGGGTTCCCAGCATGGTTCCTGCAGTAATAAGTGCCATGGAAAAAAGCAAGAAGAAAATTAACAAGTTAGTATTCAAAGCAGGGTTTGAAAAACACACTGCAAATGAGTCACAGGCCACGTTTTGAACAAAAAAAATAGAAAACATAATATAGAATTCAGTAAGCACTGATGTTCTCTATGATGTAGGAATTAAGGAATTTGTAGGCAAAGAGTATGGGCTAACAATTTTGGCATTTTGTAACTTGTCACAAAGTAAAACACTCAAATGTTCTTTAAATGCTGTTTGTGAGCAAGAACACAGAAGGAGAAAACAGACTGATGCTACACTGACACTTTATTCCCTGGCTTCTAGCACTTTCCAACATAATTCAAAACTATGCAACTATAACATGACTTCCTCCGTACATATATCAAGACAACAAAGTGCAATTTGATATAGATTATTAACCCCACTTTACAGTTTGGAAAATGGATATACAGAGGTGAAGCAAGTTGCCTAAGGTCAGAGAAACTGAGCAAGCACGAGAAAAAAAACACCCAGTTCTCCTGACATGGGGGGATCCTAAATGGCATTTACTGCTTTGCCACTTATTTGTCACACAAATGTTAAAATTCCATTTTCCCCCCCTCACAGTTACTCATTCACTTACTTATACACTGTACTAATAAATAGGCTTTACAGGTCAGGAGGATCTCAAGGATTGCCAAAGGGAACACTAACAACTTTAGTAATAATCAGACAGCATTACATGAGGAGACAGAACAAGACAAAGGGTTGGATGGGCATGAGGCCTCAGCACTCAGGTGAGCTCTCTCTCCTGCGTAACTTTCAAGCTTTCTTCAGAGATCACTGACAGGGACTTAGAGGCAAAATCATAAGATGATTTTAAAAAAAAAACAAAAAAAACCAAAAACAAAACAACAAAACACCAACCTGCTTTCCATGTGCAAATATTATCATCTTTCTTTATTACAGTAACAGCCAAAGACCAGGGAGGGCCTGTTGTACTGAGCACCCACCAAGCAAGAGAGTCTTTTCCCCTGAAGAGCTTACAACCCAAATAGACCAGAGAGACAGGGGAGGTACAGAACCATTCATCCTGCCAGCAGCTCACAGCACCTGAGGATCAGGGTCATACCTTTTCTGCTGAAGGTGAGCAATGCCTCACCCACACACAGAAATGCCATTTTCCTACTTGTTTTATCTAACCACACTGTTCTGCACAGAAGGCCTCCGAAAGCCAACGAGCACAGAGCTGCTCACCCTCAAGCTTCCCTCAGCCCGTCCTTGCAATCACTCAGAGCACTGCATCAGACCGATACCCTTCATATTTTGCGGTGTAGGACAATGAATCACACTACTGTGTCTCTTCAGCAGTCTACACTTCCTCGTAGCCTCACACTTTCCAGGAGCTATTGAAGCTCTGAAGAGGCAACTGGCATTTAGATGACAGAATATTGAAAAGGTCAGGGCTGTACAGCACAATGCAGCCATTCATGGGGCACACCAACTACTGAAATGCCATTCCTTCTTTCTGATGACAAAGGCCACAGAGCACAACAGGAAACAAACTAGCATAATCACATGCTTTCAAGAACTAGCAGGCTTTGATTTCCTTCATAAATCACGAGATAGGAAAAATGATCAAATTCTTTCAAGTGTGGCTTCTGGAGCTTCCAACACTCACCGCTGACTGCTGCACTTTGCAAGCCAGTAGCTTCTTGACATCTCCATCGCAGACTGATATGGTTCCCTGCTCTCCCTTCATTTTGCAGGCAGGAATATCTCCTCACACCTGCTAGCACAGACTATGCTCAACAGTAGCCAGGTGGCCCTGGAGTAGGCATTTATGCTACCCTGCTAAAAATCTCAGCCTAGTTTCTCCTATTGAAGCTCTTCAAGTAGGAAGTGACACCAATATAACCTCTTTCCTAGACAGACTTAAGATCATGAAGTCCCATGAGATCTTGTGGCAGAAATGCAAGAATTCAATTCTTTTATTTTTTCTACAAACCTCTACCAAGACACTTCATGGTTAGGACTAAACCTACTAATGGTGCTAACTTTCCAGACTTTACAAACTTCCTGATTTTGAAGCACAAGGTTGTTCTCCATTTAAAAACGTGAGGGGTGAAGGAGTACCACCACTTTCAGTAAGAATTGCTGATTAACAAAACAGCCTTATCTTCCCAACTGCACTTCTGATCAAGGCGAAAAAGCCTCCTCACTACACAATGCTGGGGTCAGCCTACCAAAAAATCCTTCCCTTTCAGGCAAAGCTGCAGGTTGAGTCAAAAAAAAAATCCTTCTTAACTCCTTCAAGCCCCCTCCCTTAGCAAGATAGAGATGTCATTTACAGATGAGATTGATGATAGCTGATAAGGTGGGAGGGCTCTGCCTAATTAAGGCATGAAGTAGGATGCTCATATCAACAACAATCCAGCTACAGTTGCCCATCCCAGTCTCTTGCTGGAACCACCACAGAAATTCTACGATTCACAGACATCCTCATAAAGTTTTGTACCATTTCTTAGTGTCTTCCATGATACACTTAAGACTTGAAATTAAAATACTTTGATATTCTGTTCTGTAATTCCTCAACAATCAAATAGCATTAAAGCTAGACCTCCAAGGGTGTAAAGTAAGGCTGCCTCACTAGACTTAACAGAGTTTAGACCAGCATACACTCTGGACCCAACTTCTTTTTGCTCATTCATCAGGTTTTCACATGCAACTGCAAAGGCTACTATGAGGAAAGACTCTTAGCATTTCCAGAAACCAAGTCAGTATGGAGAAAATTTCTTCCTGCCAAAATTGGGCGCAAAGATATCACTCCATTCCTCCTGCTCCAGAACTGCTCTTACGGCATTTGTAGGGGAAATAAGATTACCAGTCCTTACTGACTTTCTACTGTGCTTCTTCACAGCTTCTGCTATCATTTCGCACATATGAAAAAGAGAAAAAAAACCCTAGAGACCAAGTCTATGATCCTTTTTCATTTTTACAAGACAGGGGACATACAACCTAGTGGTTCCACAGGCTCCAAATTTCTAGCTAACCTACTTCCAGAGAAGCAGTGCTGTCTGAAGAATTGTTTCTAGCATGGTAGCCAGGTACAACCCCGATAAAAACTCCTGGTCCATCACATCAGCATTGTAAAAGGTATAATCCGTTATCCTCGACAAAACATCACTCTCCAAAGGTTTCAGGATTTTTATTATTCCTCTTTGCTTGACACTCATTAGACTGTACCTGGAATATTGCATCCAGTTTTGGTAATCCCAGTCCTAAAAGGATGTTGATAAACTTGACCAAATTCAGCAGAGGGCCACCAAGATGGTGAGGTGAGCACGGAGAGCATGACAGACATACAGAGTCTGAGGGAAATGGGCTTGTTTAGCCTCGAACAGAGAAGGTTTTGAGGGAACCTACCAGCAGCTTGCCAATATGTAAGAGAATATTACAGAGAAGACAGAGACAGGCTCTTTACAGCAGTGCAAGGCAGAAGAACAAGAGACCACGCTCATAAACTCAACCTGGAGAGGTTCCAACTAGATTATCAGAAAAAAAAAAAAATTATCACTATAAAACTAATCAAACACTAGAACCGTCTGCCCAGGGAGGCTGTGGAAACTCTGTCCTTGAAGGATTTCAAGATCCGACTAGCAAGAGGCTGGGCTAGACATCCTCCTAAAAATGCCAGATTATGAATCTTCGCTACCTGCTCCTTTTCACCTTTCAGCAATGTCCTGATCCTAAAGTGCTTCACAAGCAATAGCCCTGATCTTACAAGTGTCCCCAGTGGATTCCATCAAAGTCAATGCCGTTCCTGGCTGATGACTACTCATACCGAGCCAATAGAATTGAGACAAAACCTAGAAATAGTAAAAGCTTAAGCAGGGATCATTCCACCTGCATTGAATATTACTGTCTCCGGGGTTTTGAAAAATAAGTGAAGAGTATTACTTTCCAATTGAAATTTCCAATGGAAGCTTAGGAAGTCATCAAAATTGGATTTAGCCAGTTGTATGACAAGATAGATGTACAGATCATCTCTGCCACTACCTTTCTTCCACTGTCTGCATGTGCCACTTCCATCTCTCACAAAATGGGCTGAAAAACAGATTTCTATACACATGCAAACTCCAAGGCACACAAAAATTATTCCCCATTCAGCTTGCCTCATTCTTTACCAGTTCTTTTTCCTCATTGATTGAAAGCATTCATGCATGTGCATCATCTTCCACCACCCGCTCCCCTCACCATGGGCTATTCGCCTTTTCTCATTTCTTTTGGTAGCGGTCTATTTTCTGCCCAATTGACAGAGACAAAATTATCTTCTCTATAATTCCCTCTACCTTAACCATTCTCCACTGATTTTTCAGTTATATCATTTCTTCCCTCGTCTGCCCCTCTCAAGTTCTCTTCCTATCTGTTATTGGTCTTGGATGTCTTCAATTTTTTTTTTCAGTATATGCAATCTCCTTTTTCCCACTGTTTTAGAATTTAGACCATGTAGCATTGGCAGTTATTTAACTCTTGCAAAGCATTTAGAAAGATAGGTATTGTAAAAGACAGTAAACATGCCAAAGTAGTATTCTATTTTGAGTCACTACATCGCTCCTCAGTGGGTACATTTAATATTATTTGCAGCTGTTATATTTGCAAGCTGAGGCAGAGGTAAAAGGTTAATGCTCCCTTCCTTCAATAGAAAAAGGGGGAGCCTGATTTCTTTTACATGTTTTGTGGGACTGCCGTAAAACATGAGGTAAAGGGAGGACAAAATCCGTTATCTTTCATTTATTTGCCCAAGTCCGACTCCTTACTACACCACATGTACAGCCATGCCAGATTTATAGCAGCAGAGACTCGGTAATACAAGATTTGGTGCAGAGTGTAAAAGCTGTGCTGTTTGCTCAGGCAGGAAGCCTGGTGAAAAAGGCAATGCCACTGCATTTTTGCTGCTGTTGTTATCCACACGCACTCATGCATGCCGCAAGCCAACTGCCACAGAGACGCTGCCTCCATCTATATGTTTTCAAAGCCTATATAGGGTCCAGAGGTGCAAAACAGGTCTCCTAGATCTCACTCTACAGGCTTTTTATTTAAAAAAAAAAAAAGTCTTTTGTTTAGCTTAGAGTTTTCTATTATCTTGAGTTTTAAGCTACGTAGTTTGGAACTAACTTAAATTTTTAGTCTGCAAACAAGCATCATTATATGTGGTTCAAGCACTTTAATTTTTCAAAGGACTAAATAAAAGTAAAATTGATATGATGGGAAAAAATGAATACAAGAATAGCTGAGATCGACTGGGTTCAACTGAGAAGTTCAGGTACAGATTTAAAGCTGAAGATAAATTGCATTTGGATGCAAAACCAATAATGCTAGTTATATGCCACCTTTTGATGCTATTCACTGTCAAATATTTTTATTAAGTGACATATTTCTTGCTGTGTATAGACCATAGTAAATATGCAAGGCTGGAGGTGTTTAAGAGTTGTCAATATGTTACGCATGCAACTGCTCTGGACAGTCTTCTCACTGAAAAAGTAGACCAGAAAGGGCCTTCTTTATGTCACCAAAGGTCATTGGCTTGGAATATATACAGTCTGGCAGAGTAGTGGGTTGCACATACTAAGAGTTCATGTTTTTTGAGTACCAGTATTGCACCTCCCTATCCTAATGAAGTTCTCCTGAAATGACTTTTAAAAGTCCATCAAGAATATATGGAATATTTTCTCAGTTGGGTTTGCAAAACTAACAGAAAAGGGGAAAAAGTTTGTAAACCCACATGATGCTTCTCATTCTTTTTTCAACACATGAAGATTTGGAAGTGCTTTCTTTTCAGTGCACATACACCCTTTCCAAGCCTAATCTCTCTGCTTACTTTTTGAGACAGAGATGGAGTTTTTCAGGATTTTAGAAAAAGCCTGGTCCATTTGGTCAATTATTACAATCTTAAACACTAAGCCTCGTCCGTCCATCCCCAGATAGCCATTCTGGTGCATAGCTTTGGTTCCTAATGCTCCACACATCTTCAACTAAGACCATTCAAAGTGTGGGATCAGCACCCTTTCCAAGAGATCTTTCTTGTTTCTAATTTTTCATCCAAGATCTCACCAGTCTGTTTATAACATCGCTAACAATCCTTTAGGAAATGACTAACAGTAGGCTAGGACTTCAGGTGAAGAAGTTTCAGTAGAACCAGATGAGGAAGTAAAGACTGTACTTCCATGCAGATTTCTTGAATAAAATCCAAAATGAAAAGAAATTTTAAAACTACCTATCAAATTATTTCAGTTTAAGCTGAATTATTTCCCAATAATTTTTATAAGTATCAGTTTCCTTCAGAACAGTGCAACTGCATGCTTTCAGGCCTCTACCAGCTAAGTCTTCCATACATTGGCAGTCAGACACCTTGATGCAGACCATTAACTTGGATGAGAAATCACTTCTGGTTTATTGCATTTTGTAATCAAGGTTTGGTGCTCTTGTGAACAAAACAAAACACAAAACTAAAACCCACCATGCATTTTTATTTAATTCTGTATTGAGATTATTAGGATAATAATAAAAATTCTGTAAAGAATCGAGACTGCAGTGTGACCCTTACTACTTGAGTTCCTCTCTAAGCATGTACTGAAGTTAGAAACCACAAAGCTTCAGGTTGCTTTTGGTTTGTTTCTTTTATTAAATCTCCTTCCAAATATCTGGCAAATTTAAACTATTAAAACACAACCAAAAGACAATTACAGTACAAGAGACATAATTGGGGTTGACATTTTCACAGTTGACTATATTTAGAGCTCAGCTGTCCACCCTAAAGCTAGACATATAGTTTCCAGTAATGCATAGCGCTGTCCAATCTCAAGAAAGCTTTAGAAGGCTGCAGTGTGCTTGCCATCTGTTAAAAACTGTACTAGGTTGCTGAGGTTCTTCAGTATGAAGAGACAACAGCAGGCAAGTAAATTCAAAAAATGGTGTAGATGGACAGACACCAAAGCAAGATATTTTTTTTTTTTGTCAAATGCAGAATGTCAGCCAGTTTAGACTTCTGGCTTTAGCAAGCAAGATGTACAATTTTTGTCATGATATCTTTTATATAATTTATTTTCTTTAGAACTACATTTGAAGTCTGAAATAAAAAGATTGCTTCAGGGTAATATATTTCAATTCATGTGTCATAGTTCCATAGATGAAGAATGTGGTTTTGTTCCCATAGTCAAGTTGATGTTTCATTTATAACTCAGTTTAACATGATCTTTATCTGTTTGTTTCCCCATTTTATGTCCTCACTGAGGTGGCTTTGTAAAGCAGACCCATCAAATTCTGTCCTCACCCTTAACCCTCCTCCAGTTGTAAAATGAATGTACTGCATAAAAACCTTCTAAATAAACCTGGAGCTAATTCAGTAAAAAGATCCATGACTGATTAGAACGCTTTTCATTTCCCTTGGCTTATGTAAATAGTAAAATAAGAAAAACAATCAGAAAAGATAACTGTGCTCTGTTAAAAGATAATCCCTTAGTATAATAATTGTCTAGCAAGGTTGAGTGCCACAGCAAGCAAAAATCCAGTTAGCATTCAGTAATTATGTTCCCATTTATTTATAAGAATTATGCTCTGACATAGGTTCAAGTCGTTTAGAAATGCTCCTATTCCCCAAGGCTTCAGCTATATTTATAATGCAGTATCCCATACTATTTTCCTGGTGTTATGGCAACAAGGAATACAATATTTAGAGAGCTATCAAGTTCTGACAAGGCCAGGCAGCAGACTCCGCATCACCCCATCATATTAAAATGGAGCAGGACGGGTGTGCGTGTGAGAATGTGCACACACACGTGTGCCTCTCTGCGTACGGATGCATGTCTATCAAGTCTGCAAAAATAACAGGCACAGAAATGGCACAACAGGAGGATGGAGGATGGGGACTAACAAAACTGTATTTGTTTCTTCTTTAAATCTCCTGGCTAGAGGCACTTAAGCATAGTATAGATTAGACTGTGCTGACTCATTTAAAAAAGAACCTGAAATTCAAGAAAGCTCACTTCCTTCCTCCTCTTTTTTTTTTTTTAATTATAGATTGAGGCTAGACTCACAAGGTCATTGAAAGCTACAGAAATATTTCTTTCTACCTCAATAACCAAGAGACTCCTATGCATGTTTCCACGTCTTTTAATGATTTTTCTACACATCAGTGAACACAGCAAGCTTAAGACCCACCCAACCAGGTTGCACATCACTGTCAAACATGTTTTTATCTAAATGGATATTCAGCTCTTGCACCGACTTCAGTTTTCTAGCACACTCACTTTGCACCAACCAGCAGGTCAAGATCTGCATTCACCCGCATGTCAAGTGACTTCACCGTGCTAACGAGCTAGTGTCAAGAGATCAACCCACACAACTCCATATGAAGCCTAACCAATCAATATTGCTGCCACCAAGAAGCCGAAGCAGGGGGGACTGCCCGGGGAGTTTGTTTGGGTTTTACCTCCTCAACCTCCTAGCCACTTCGAGCAGTTAGTTCACAGTAAGTTTACGTAACAGGAAAAAAAAGAACAGAAAACACTGTCATGCTGCCAGGGACCTTCCGGGCTTATCAGTGGAAAGAAGACTTTAGAAATAAGTTGAAAAAAATTCTGCTCTGAGTAGTCAGGCAAGGAGAAAATAATTATCAGATAAAACTAGCAGTGAAGCAGGAGACTGGGTCATCCAGACAAGCGCAAGGGATGAAGTGAGACTGCCTGGTTACCCAGCTTGTCTTGCAGAACAGACCATATCCCCAGCCTGGAGCTCTAAATCAGAGCACAGTCCTTTTTCACACAGCCATTGTCTTGGTCAGGAGACGATGAGATTTTAATTCTCTTACTCAGGCTAACTTCTGGAAGTAATTACTAATAGATGAAACCAAAGTTCAGCTGAGCTGGTAAGTGCTTCACTGAAAGTTTTCCAAAATTAGCAACTGTCATGAGTCTTGAAACTTGATAAAGATTCTCTGAAGATTGGGCTTCCACAACAGTGCTGCTCAGTTACAGCCATGTCAGCAACACCACAAATGCGTCGCCACACTGCCATTCCTAAAACCTACTAAAAGTGGGTGAGGGAGGAAGTTATCTTCCTTTTGTACGTTGCACATATGTGCAGATACCAAAATAAGTCACTGTGCCACACCAGCACTTACTATAGGGGAGGTATGGAACCAAGCAGGATCATCAGGACTATCCCCCTGCTCACATCCCACCCCACTTTTAAATGTTCACGCTGCCTCCCTCTCTGGCAAAAATAAGCTGTTCAACCTTTGCAGGCAAAGGAAATTCATGTAATTTAGTCGGAGTCTAAACTTCTACTGTTGCCTAGTAATGTATCTCATTTTATTTGCTTCTGAACTCCAAATTGCAAAACTATTCTGTAAGCTGCTATTCATTTTCATAATTTAAAAAAAATTAAAACAATGATTCTTATTAAAAAATATAAATGTAATACATCTCACTCCTTGATATCGTTTTATGATAACTACATTTTTTGTTATTAAAAAGTATAATTATTTATTTGACAAATCATGGGACGTGAACCTCAAAGGTGCAAGATTCCCTCCCCCCCCCAAATACTAACCCTTTGAAGACACTTTTTCCTTCACACAACACCTTCCTTTCGGTTGTCTATTCTTAAAAAACACTAAAAAATTTCACTTGAGAAACCAGCTAGGTATTTTACACATATTGTGTACTCTGAAAATATAGAGAAGTACATACACTTAGGCAAAACAACTTCATAATAAAAAACGCTGTTCTGTTCGTGACTCCATCAGCAGTCTGTGGAGTATGAATACTTCATGGTTTTTACACAGCACATTTGTAGCCAGACTGTTCCCTCTTGAACACCAGGCTCTGGTGCCCACCCCTTTTCTCCTTGGTCAAGGAAACCTGCCCCAAGGGCTCTGCGCTTGGCACCTCTGCCACAGCACTCATGGGGAAGGACAGCCTAGTACCGCTTCTTCACTGGCAACATAAATCACCCAGATGAAATGGGGAGAACTGAACTGTTCCCCTCCAGTGACTGTTTTCAGACACTTGTTTCCCTTCAACTACCTGCTCTAAAGAGAAAAACCAGCGGGTGGGCAAAAAAAGTGAGAATGAACGTGAGACACCCTAGTGGGTCAATCTTAATTCCAGTGTAACAAGGCTTACGCACTATTCCTTCTTCAAAAGGGACCACTGACCTCAAGAGACCTGTATGAGCCCCCATTTGAAAAATATTATCTAATACAGTGAATATCTATAGAATGGTAAGATATTTCTTTAGTAGGGAGCCTTGAAATATGAAATACCTGTGCACTTCTTCAGTACCTTACGAATTTTTCCTCGATAATCATAAGCCAAACTTCAGAATTTATTTTTCAAACCTTTTCAAAACACTTCGCTCATACCTTAAAGCAAAGAAAAAAAAAAAAAGGGGGGGGGGGACGGGACAGACGGCACAGAGAAGGAGGAGAAGAAGGATTACCAATGGAATTGAGGGACTGGATAAGTAGCTCTCATCTGGATCTGAGTACGTCCGGATACACTCCAAGTGCAAATTGCGCAGTAAGCTTGACAATAAATCTAGCACAAGAGCGTAAGAACTACATACAAGAACTAAGACTTCTTCCCTTAAGAAGTGGACTGTAAGCACATACAACTTCTCTAAAACCACTAAGCAAATCATAAACACACAGCTCTCTTTGTGAGCAAGTCTGCAGACCTGAACAGAGCTCTTCAGGATTACGCTCCTCTGCTTTCACCCAACTGTTTTCCTGTAAATTGCCTTCTACCATTGTCTGAAGGACTTAACCGTTTGAATTATCTTTTTTTTGTTGGTTTTTTTTTTTTTTTTTTTTTTTTTTTTTGCTACATCCAGCTTGTATAAAAGACCCATTGCCCTCTTGTGGCTCTATTACTTGTGAGCAGACTTTGTCCACAAGGAAGCCGTATCTGAGAACAGCCCAACACAATCTTTTTTACCTTTTAAAATTTGCATCATGGAAAGAAATGTTGGCTTATGTCCAGGCCCATGATTTACTGTAACCTTCTAAAGGAACATCCAGTTGACTAGAGCAATTTATTAGCCATGCCAAAAACAAAGGCAGGCAATACTTCTGGCATGTTCTTTTTCCAAAGGCCCAGGCA
Organism: Fulmarus glacialis; assembly: GCF_000690835.1. Classification (NCBI taxonomy): domain Eukaryota; kingdom Metazoa; phylum Chordata; class Aves; order Procellariiformes; family Procellariidae; genus Fulmarus; species Fulmarus glacialis. The sequence goes on from NW_009219256.1 coordinate 45,777, forward strand.
TAATAAGAGAGATTACGCCTCTGTTTGCTATTTCTGCATCCAAAACCTGAGACGCTGTGTTCAGTTCTCTTAAACTTCATTTGTAGTCAGACATTTTTGATGTGGCTCACTGATGTGTCAGAAAATGAAAACTCATCATTGAAAGGAAATTATTATTATCCTCCCGGACAAAAAGAAATGCAATTACACTTGGTCATACAAGCCTTCTTGAATACACGCTTTAACTTCTACAGAACCAAACCCGAAGACTCCAAATACTGAGAAAACTACCTCTTTAAAAAAAAAAACAAACCCACAAACACCACAACACGGAATACATGGAAATATTCACCAATGCAATATACAGACACACGTAAGCGGCATGAAATGGGCACCAACATGACAAGTAGAAATCTAGCTTTTACTCCCAAATAACTAAGTGTGGTTTGCTGCTCTATGGTTTCTGAACAGCTTGAAGACTTGTGTCAACTGGCATGAAAAGCTGTTAATTTCTGTTCACCTCTTATTCAACACTTCCCTCCTCCTCCCTCACATCGCATCAAGCAACTCTTGATACTTTGCTCTTCATACCTAGATTCTCCAAATCCATCCCTCACACAAAATCGTCCACCTTCCAAAAGCATTTTCTGCACGGTAGCCATGAAAACAGCAAGATAAAGTGGAAAACAATCAAACGGGTTATTTTTCTATACCATTTGTAAAGTAAGCGTGCCAAAGAACTAAAATCAGATAGTAGACAGATATAACTAAGAATTACAGTGTCTTTATATTATCTCCGTAGTAAAATTTCACAAAATATTGTGACATCAAACACAGTGGTTATCAGATTTGATGCCATCTTATTCAGTTACAAGTTGGCCATGCTTAATCACCATGACCTACCTTTCTGGAGATCATAACTTACTCATCTAAGTTGCTTCACTTTCATTAGCTGACAATACATACGTAAGCACCATTGAAATGCCTGGATTAATCTGCGGGGCAAAGCTAAGAACATTTCAAGTTTATCTTCCTACATAAACTGAAAAGTCTGAGCTGAAAAAAAAAAAAATGCTTGGAGCTTACTATGTGTCAAAAGAATCACCAATTTTTTTTTCTTGAATTTGTACTCCATCACTGCCCCAAACTCTAGCTGCATAGCTCCAGCAGGTAGATAAATTACTGCTTTTAGACATACTAAGCTCAGGAATGTGGAAAACAAGCCCAAAGCACAAAACAAAGAATAAAAATTAAAAAAAAAAAACAAAACCAAACCAAGGGAAAAAATAGAGAGCGATCGATGAACATAGAAGTCATGTTTGGTTAGCAGAGTACTTAGGATACAGGATGTGCCGCTTTCTCTCACTGTTTGTCATTACAAACCTCAGCATCTGGCTGTCAGAGTGGATGCAAGTTTAGTGGCAGATGTTTGCAAGAATCAGAGGGAAGAGACTGTTTTTGTAGTTAAAAGTGCATAGGGGCAAGTTGTTCATTTTGCCACGTTTTTGTCCTCCTTCCATTTTAAACCATCACCCTTCTTCCTCTTGTCTGTCCGTCTCGGACAGGACGAGCCATTTGGCAATGGCTTACTGAATTAAACCTTCTCCAAACATGCCCTCATCGTCCCAAGTTCCTAATCTTTCCATACCTTCTCCACTTTCAATCCAGAGATCACAGGTGATAGCCAGGGCCGCCTCGCATATTTTGCACATGCAGGCACAGCCCAGATGTTAACATGAAGCTTGTTAACACTGGCTATATGGCATTTTGCCATTCCATTTTGCCCTAGTGGTTGCCCCTCTAGCCCCAAGGGGGTCACGCACCTCCAACACACCTTAGCACGACCCAGCACCCATGAAATGGGAAGCTGCTAAAGCCCTGTTGAGAAGCAGGAGAATGGTGTCAACAACCCCTTCTCCATTCCCATCCCCAGTGAATCCACTCCCAGCATATAAACTATTCAAAGTTACATTTTCCACCTCATGCTCTGTTAGTATTACCTCCCTCCTTCTTCTGTGAATACAGGCTTTGGAGAAACAGCCCGTACAATCAAAATTCACTTGCTAACAATATAACTTTCTTCCAGGCTCAAGCCTCCTTTCATTTATGAATATCTATCTGTTCTAAATGAAAGAGGTATCACATCTACCACTCTCGACTCCAGACAAGGAAAAGTTTAATTTTGCACAGAATAAAACTGTGCGCTTGTCTGAATTTTAGGAGCCTGATTATACCCATTTCCCACATCCAACTCCAACCTGAAAGAAGGGAAAAAAGTACATGCCACACTAAGATTGTCTCAGCTTATACATTTCAGTCTTGAATTAAGCTTTTGACAAAGGAATCAAAGGATGCTAGATACTAGTCAGTGCTAGTAAATCAGGACACCCCCCATCCCCCTTTTTTTTTGGGGAGGGGGGGAAGGGAGGGTTGTTTTGTTTTGGTTTCGGTTGGGGGGGGAAAGGGTGGGGGTTGGGGTTTTTTTGGGTTTGGTTTTTTTGAAAAGGAGTCTAGCTTCACTTCCTAAACAACCAAATCAATTTACAAAACACTCTATACCAAATGGGTTAAGCACTCTTTGGAAATCTAGCCCTTCGCATCAGTTGTAACACTGGCCTTTACTCAATTTTTTTTTTCCTCAATTTTATATGCTAGCACCTCAAAGTCCAGTCCAAAACCACTGCAGATAACCATAACTTTTAGCCAGTAAAAAAGCCTGAGCTATACTCAAATTCATAACCTACAGGCAAATGACTTCATACACTTTACCAATCCCCCAAACCACCTGGTCCCCCACTTGGCACTCTCTCATCGGAGCTCCCTGCCCTGTGGCTCTCACACAGCTGTTGTATTCATAGCCTTGGAAATAAACAGAATTTCTACTTCTTCTGTGATTGCTCCTAACTTTCTGTTGCTAGTCAATATGCCTCCTAACATTTACAGACACCGTGATTCAGTTGGGTTCAACAATGTCCTACAGACATATGGTAATAGATACCAAATCTTCCAGAAAGCAACAAAGAGCACTCAGATTTATGAGTGCCCTTTTCAGCTGCAATTAGGAATGAGCTCAGTTCAGAAGACTCTTAATTTTGTGGAAACATGCATTGAACTTCTCTGGATTTCAGATCTGGCCATGCTATCTCTAAAGTTCCACTCCAAAATCCTAGAGCCAGGTAGTTGCAATTGTGGGCCATTTCAGATTCAGACCCCAGCTCTGTAACCTAAATTACTTGATTTGGGCCAGTTGGGCCTACATGCATCAAACAGCCAAATAGTCCTTTCCATGTTATGAAAATATGATACAAATGCCCAATAGTGTTTCCTAAGAGAAGGATGCTGTCCCAATGCTCATTAAGAAAAGCAATAAAGAAACATCATTTAATTCCTAGTACTTCTAATAGTGAAGCCATATCAACTCAATAGCTACGCTCTAACCTGCTTTGAGACAAAACCAGGTAAGTCCTTCCCCTCTTTTCTCCCTTTGTTCTTTTGAAGGTGCAGAGGATTATCCTATTGCAGCTCACCACAGGCACTGTAAACTTCACAGAAACAGCAGACAGAACATTTCCCAGGCCAAAGCCACAAGAGCCTTTTCCTCCAGCAAGAGGACGACACAGCTGTTAGTTTCTCAATAATATGGCCTGAGGCACATCTTGGAGCAGTACCTACTTTATGCAGGAGAGGGCAGCGATATACACATGCACACACTCAGCAATTAAATTGACATGCATTTGGACACACTTCCTTTGAGCGAATGCCTAATACATGTCTCTCCAGAAACAAGAAGCCACCAGCTTGCTTACCACATCAACAAGCCCCCAGTCCCATAACTACAGGGCAGGTTGTAGCCAGCCAAAAGAAGTAGTTGAAGCTGCGCTGAATCAAGTCTAGAAGATTGGGTACCATCTGGATATACCAGCCCCCACCATCAAAAGCCCTGAAACGAGCAGCCCTGGAGGAGCCTGCACCCTTCCTTTGGGGATGCTCAGTATTCCCTTCTTTGGCTCAGCTCAATCTCACTTAGCTCAACAAACCACCCACCCCATGGAAACACCACATACCAAGAAAGATGCCATTGCAATTTCGAGGGAAAATGCCCCTTTGCTAAAGACCTGGGGGAAGGAACTACTGCTCGAGCAGTTTTTTGGAGCAGAGGGTGATGTGTGGATGGAGCATATGTTTGCAAACAGGTGCAGAGTGCCTGCACATCACCCTCAGGCATAATAAAAGCCACCACAACATGTTATCAGCACGGTCTGACAAACAGGCAAAGCATCTGGCACCTCCAGCAGCAGTGTCTGGGAGAAGTAAGCAGAGGGCTGAGCGCAAGGTACTCACTCTGTATTGCTACTGCTGGCTTATACGGCTGTGCATTATATTCACATGGCTTGTACATGTGCGTGAAGCTGAATGGCATAAAACTAAGTGAATATTTAAGCTAATGTAAACAGCCTACTTCTTTAAAACAAACAAAAAACCCCCAACAACAACAACAAATAAAAGGATACAATGAAAGAGCAGCTCAAATATGCAAAGAGTACACAAAAAGATGTCTATTTCAGTAACTAAACTGCGGTAACTAGAGCTGTATCAACAGTACCTCTCAGTGGCCACAGTAATCCGCTACCAAAAAGAGGGAAGAAGAAAAAAAAAAAAAAAAGAAAAAAAAAAGTCATGAGTGGAAACATTAGTGAGTTAGGGGAAAAAAGAAAAAAGAAAAAAGGCAAAAGTAGAAGGATCTGATACCCTACTGGAATAATCTTGGAGACATTGTTTCGAAGAGATTATTTTTTCCCCTCATCTTTTAAAAATATGAATGTGAACAGATATCGCTCAACGTATGTTCTATGTGCCACATGCACACACTTTCCACAAGTCTTGCTAGCATAATTCCCCCTGGCCTTGAAAACTCGTATTTAATATGTTTAGAAGTATAGAACCCATTGGAAACATTTCAAATATGTAAAGCAAGTTCCAAACCAAGGTAAACAATCTTCATATTTCTTTCCATGTGGGCTGCGGAAGGGGCAAATGGGGAATGGGATACATATATCCATTTACAGTGTATCTAGATACCTAAAAATAACAAAGCATAAAGTTATTTTTTACATCCCTGTACTTCACTTCTGCAAGCTGTGAAGGACTGCCAGAGAGCCTGATGATCGATTTGTGTCTAGAAAAAAGTGGAATCTGAAGATGACAGAGACACATGCAAACCATCTGCAGGGCCGGGAAACACTTTTCTTTGCCCTGCCTGGGGCATCGGTACATGGATCATGAAGCACAAGGCATGACCTCCAGAGCACACTGCTAAGGCAAAGCTTGTAAGCATAAGGGATAAAGAATACACAGGCTATTTTGGGGAGATCATGAGTGTACACTACATTACAATTAAAGTAATGAAAAGGGGAAACAGCGTGAACCCTAAGTACAATCTTCCCAGATGTAGCCACACAAATACTGGAAGATATGGAATGAAAAGGAAGCCTGCTGCCATCGTCCCAGGGATACCATTCACCAAGGGGAATGGTATCGTGTAACATCTTCCAGTCTTGTTAAGTTTAACATTCATTCAATTTCATGTAGAAATAAGCAAGTTGACCACTGGCTAAGTTTAAACTAGTATCTATTTGGTATACAGGACTGTTCAAATGTCCTCTACCTATCATTTAACTGCAAGCTGGAGTGCTAAATTTCCTCTGACCCTACCTCATGCCTGTAAATCTTCCAGCCAGTCATTAACTGCCTGGTAAAGGACTGGCACCTCATATATTGTCACTTAATTATGTTATGCTACATTGGGCTTCCTAGGAGGCACTCATTTAGCACAAAAACACCGCTAAAGAATACCATGTAGACAGACTGCCCGAGCCAGAGACGATGAAGAATGCTGCCGACAGGGGAATAGAAATGACAACTAAAACAGCCTTTGGAACGGAAGGAGAAACCGTAGCGACGGGGAAAAAGAAACCAAGCGTGGACATTTGAACCATCAGATAAACAGCAGCTGACAGGACATTTTAGATCTGGAAGGAGGGGGCAGAGGAGGAGGAGAAGTGCACCAAAGTGGAAATAGAAAATTACCCTCCTGACTGAACGAGATGTGTTTGGAATGAGTCACAGGGGAAGGCGAGTGCAAACATCAGCAAGTCGAGAAGCTGACTGCGCGGTACCTTGCTCCTGGAACCCGGTCTTCAGAAACGAGAGACGGCTGAATAAACACAATGAGAAAACCAGCCTGTTCTCAGCTCCTACCTTTGCAATGTTGAAATGAAAATGCTTTTTGGGCACAGTCCTAAAAGCACAAGGAAGACATCGCCACTGCTCATTTCAACGTAGGCGAGGGACATTCAGCACCTCAGAATTGTCCTTCCTTCTTCTCAACCCAAAGGAGAGAGACAGACAGAGACAAAGAGATGCTTCGATCTTTCCTGCTACAGAAGGAAAAATAACCCTGCTCTTGTACAACACACACTGCCTTCAGAACCTATTGCCAAAAAAATCCAGACCTGCAAAACTGAGCATAAAATAGCCATATCAGTGAGGGATATAAAACAAACACAAACTCTGCCACATGGCAATAACACACACATGCGCACACACACACTTTCTTCAGTCACCAGAGCCACTGTGGATGCTGCTACGGATGCAGCATTTAGGAAGAAGTCTACAGGAAGGCAGGATTGGGTCTTTTGCTACTCCAAAACTGAGAAGGATTTGGAGCATGTAAGATGACAAATGGCTACAGCAGAAGCTTTACTCCCGCTCCCCTGGCTAAACTTCATTTCCCCTCCCCTTCATAAACATCAGCATTTCTTTCCATCCCAGTGACATCTACCTGGCTGGAAATCAGTACCGTTCAAAGCACAGTTGCAACTGCTGTGCTTGGCAGCTTTACACTTAAGTCTGGTGTCATTCAGCTACATCAAATCACTAGACAAAGTCAGGAATTATGTGGAAATTGCCAGTGAGGGCCAACATTCAAGTAGGCTCTCTTTTCCCTCAAAATAGAATTTTAATTTCATATTACCAAATTTAGGGTGGTCCAAATCTAGGTGAAAATTTAGGTTCAGAACCTAAGCTGCATGCACCCATATCCCTAATTTGATCGAAAAAGATTGTCTTTTTTTTTTCTCCCCTCTATTTGTCATCAATAAATTGATACTTTCTACTTGTGAAGAAAACCCATTTCCTGAGAAAACACAAATAATATGGCGAGGAGTAAAAAACTGGTTTTGCCTCATATCTATCTTTGTTTCACCTCCCAGAGACCGCTCAGGAAGACCATCCTTTGAATCCATGGATGGTAAGGGATTAGGGACACTGCTTGTCTATAGAAGAACTGTATTGTTTACTATCAGATCACCGTGGATAGGGAGCCTTCCGAATACTGAAGATGTTTGCTGAATAACTTCGGGTTCCTACCTGTGCAATTAAGCAGGCACTGTTAGACATGCAATTGCCTTATGTGCTACTGAAACAATTACTACAGACTGCACTTAAAGGATTTCTAAAACAAGAGGCAGCATTGGTGTGTATTCCTCCAAGCTGGAGGAAATAAGTGAATTGAAACCTATCCTTTCCCTTTCCTTATCTTCAGATCACTTTGCCAGCAAAGGTCAATTACATGCTCACAAACAACCAGCTCATAGAATTTGCAATATTAGCGAAACCTTAGTCACCAGTTCCGGCTGCCTACAAGTATAAAAAGAAGTAGCGCTGCAAGCCTGTGTTAGAGCTGGTTAGGAAATTATATCCCCCACTTCCCAACCCACAGAAAAGCATTTTAGGAAAATGAACAATTTCCAATTTAATTGGAGTTTCCAGTTTACTTACAGAGTTAAATTTTGTTTGTTTTTGGCAACTAAAACCTTTTCTCAATTCAGTAAGTTTTAGTGTTTTTGAAGACAGCCTAGAAATTCAATCCAAGTGGAAAGTTTTCATTTAAGTTTTTCATTTCATCAGAAAGTTTATTTCTCTCATCCCACAGACTTTTGACCAAATTAACCAACCAGCCTCACAGGAAAAGTCCCTTTCAACACACCTTACCTAATTATTACACACTCAATTCACACTGTACTGCCCACATCCAAAAATCAAAACCTGAATGTTTACCCTGGGCTTTTTTCCTAGTATTATTTGCAAAGGTTGAAATCAATTTGTAAAACTTACTCTAAACTAGTGCAAATATGTTTTTAAACATTCATTGTAAATGTCATCAAACAATGCTGATATCAACATTTTGGACAGCTTTTTACATGTACTAACAGTGCACAAAATCTGAGAAGATTAGCATCTCACTCCAAAACTGAAGGCAGATGACAAGGCTTCAAATAAATTACAGCAGCATAAATCTGTACTGTTTTCAGGTCACTGAGATCTCTGGACACACCTGAGGGCTGTCTTTTTTGGGTTTTATTATAGGGAAAG